>NW_021641046.1:0-244056 GCF_900964775.1 Scleropages formosus | reverse complement strand
GGGGATAAAACAAACATCCGCCCGCTGTATGTGTGAATTGGGTGTTGCGGGAGAATGTTTAGATGGTTTGTATATGGACTACAGGGCACCGGGCCCACGTAAAGAGTGGAATGGTACTCCTTTGAGAAAGGAAGGGATGTTTCCTGCCTCCCAGTTGGAGTTTTCAGGTGAAAAGGCAAACTGGTCAATCCGCATGGGGTTTAAATGAGTCTGGTGTTAAACTTTTTAAGTCTGAAGGTAGCTCATCCCTCTTCCCTGAAGTGTAGAGCTGCTCTGCCTCTGGCTAATTCTCACTGCAGTTTGTGCTGGGGAATTGAAGGAGCTCCTCCACGGGCAGATTTGGGCACCAGTCTGGGACATTGTGTCATGCAGACGTACATCTTTGAGTACATGATGCCCAGAAATATTTTGAACATTTTTTTTTATGCAATTTTTTTTTTTTTTTAAGGTATTGTTTTTGCTGTTTACTATTACTGACATATTTGCCTCATGCTTTATATATAGCAAAGCTAAACCAATTGAATTTAATGTTGGGTTCAAGTCTGAGGTATGTATATGAAATACAGGAGAAGCATTACTACTTGTGACAAAAATAAAGCTTAACTCTTTCATGTGGGTTTGTACTTTTGCTCTGGCTTCAGTGCGTTTGTCCAAGACATTACCATTTCTGTCCTACCATATGTAGTTAATTATTGTCCTTTTTGTATGTTAGGTCAAAGTGTTCTCCAGAGGGAAATCATTGCTCTACTTGCTGTTGTGTATTAAGGTGGCCCTTGCATCAGAGCCTGTATTACATACTTTAAAATAAACGGTTTGTAATACTGAACTTATGAATTCATTTACAACAGTATATTTTTACTGTTTCTGTTCAGGGTTAAGAACCTTGATTAAAGGAACAAGTTGAACTGGCAAACCTAAGGCAACAAGCCCATGTTGGTCACTGATCTAAAAGTCCTATATCAATTGCATAATTTCCATAATATATTGGTTAAACACTAAACAAAAAAGTTGATGACTGTAGCAAAGACATATGAGCCTCTTCAATGTCTGCTGCATACTTCAGTACCTCACAGCACATCCTACAGGGCTCCTGTTCCATGACGCGGTGATATCGCACCTGGATTACTGCAATTCCCTTCTGTCTGATGTACCACCCTCTGCCGTCAAGCCTGTTGATCCTGAATTTTGTAGCACAAGTTCTTCTCAACCTGCAGAAAGGTTCTCCTGTGTTTCCTGAGAGAAGTATGTAGAGATATAGCTAGAGCTGCCGCGTCTGGACTTGATCCCAGGTTCAAATCACTCCTACTACTGTATTGCCCATGGGGAAATCGCTGCTTTGGAAAAATGTGTCCCCTCCTCGTCTCTCTCCGTCGTCTTCCTGTAGCCCGATTCGAGTTCAAACCTCTAGTTGTGGTCAACAACAGAGCCAAAGGAATACCGCCCTGGTGCCTACAGCAAAAATGCGACATTCCTCTACCTTGGGCCATCTGCTCATCCTCCTTATGAGGAGCCCAACGCGTAAAGCCTGTCAGTTCTCATCCTTGGCCTAACGTGTTCGAATGAGCTCCTGCTGTCCCTGGAACTGCTCAGTTCCTTCCAGCATTCAATAAGAGCCTCCAAACGCATCTTTTAGACCCATTTCTTTCTGGAGCTTGTGGCAATTTCATAAAAGAAACCTTCAGCACCTGCTGCTTTCTAGCTACCTGTTTTCCTATATGTGTGTGTGTGTGTGTGTGTCACCTCTACTAGTAGCTACTGAAATATTGTGCGCTGCGACAATAGAGGTATCAAACAAAGCTGTGCTTCAGCAATGTTTTTAAGCCTAGCCTGCTGGGAAATACTTTTATTTACTCCAGGTTGTACGTCGCTTTAGAATAAATTCTTCCCAATGCGTAAATGTAAATGCAGTAGCTTCAGGTACTAAGCTGATGCATAGTAATTGTTTTATCCTGTTGATAATACACATGATTATGTTATACATGGCAATCATTGTGATGATGTTTTAATTTCATATATGGTTACCTTAATGCCTGAAAATATGATGGGCCCCACACGGGAAAAGATTTGTTTTATGTAACCAAAACACCCCTGAGGTGTGCTGCTCTAGGTTTGTATAAATTTACACCTCATCTTGTCCAAAAGAGATTTCCAAAAGCTTTTTTCTACAGATTTTTTTTTTTTTTTTTAATACTACCACACCCTTGATTTTTGGTACGTAGCTTTCTCAAGATGGACTTTCGACTGTGAGGAATTCGCCCCTCCTAGTGGCGTCGCCAGTCAATGTCAACGAGGGAAAGGTACCGCACACTGTTTTACGTGTCTCGCGCCGAGAAGTGCACCACGTCCGTTATTACTGTAACTACTATAAGTTCTAATAATAATTTAAAAATAATTATTTGAAGTACGCAAAGTCTAACATTCTGTTTTTATAAGCAAAGTAGTCGAAACCGAAATGGCTTTATTTCATTTTATATTATTATTGTCATATGTTGTTTTTTACCAGCTTTCATGTTGGTCGTGAAAAGCCTTTCTATAATCTACAAATGAATGAGGCTCGGAGAAACATAAAACGCTGTAGACCGGGCCTAATCAAATAAATGTATTTACAGTATTTTATCCGGGTTAATCGTGATTATTTGAGTAACTCCACAGCATTTCGGCAGTTTTAGGTGTGATCATGATGGGCAACTATTTGCTGTGAGTACTGTGTACTGTACTGTATTAATAGCTAACACATCTTGTGGACGGGAGCTCTCTCTGAAATCAGAAAGCTACTTCCGTCTTCTCGTTTTTTCAACCAATGAGCAGGCTGCTCACATCCGCCCCCGGCAATGCCGTCACACCATTCGGCATTGAGAGCCCAGCACGAGCTGCTATTTTTCCACTTGCATCCAATCGGAGCCTAGAACAAATTGGTATTCGTCCAAACTGAATCCAATCGCGGCAGAAACCAAGCTGCTCTTCATGCAATTCAACCCAATCAGAGCACAGAACACGCTGCCAGTCATCAAGTTATACCATCAGCGCACAAAACAAGCTGCCCGTCATCCAACTCAATCCAATCAGAGAGCTGAACGCGCTGTCGTTCAGCCCTGTGGCGTCCTTTGACCGTCTGTTCATCGGCAGCATGTGCCAGGGTATTTCCCGTGAAACCCCGCCCACCGTCACGGTAGCCCCGCCCTAGATTTTGTTCGCCGTGGTAGAGACTGTCAGAACAGAACCAAGCGGGCTTGGTGAGGTGTAGCGGCGTAAGCTTTTAGCTTGTGTTTTGGTAACACACAGAGGCAACGCAACGCAACGCAACGCGACGCCATGCTCAGACGGATACTGCAGCGGGTAAGGCTAGTGTTCCGGAGCGGCAGCCTTGGCTCGCGATGACACACTCTGCTGTGTGCGCGCGTGACTAGCCTAGCGCTTGCCGCCGCGCCGCGCCGTACGGTGCTGTGCTGTGCTGTGTTGGGCGCGTGGGCCTGCGTGCGCCTCCTGAGCGCCGCGCTGTGTGCCTTGTAGCGCCCGATATTACTCCCCGAACGCTTGGAAAACAGTCAGTGTGTTCTGTGCGCACGCGCTGCCCTCGCGGCCGCGATTCGGGCTGCGCGGCACGGCACGGCGCGGCGCGGCGAGCTGGTCGGGTCGGGACGCCGGCGGACGGCGCCTGGCTGGAAACACGCTCTCTGTGTCTGTGTTAGCTAACTCGCTCGGCTAGCGTGATGTGGGCGTTTCTCTCGTTCCGCGCACGCAGTGAGTGTCGTCGGGCCAGACGCGGCTTAGTTCCAGTTGTGCAGCACGTAATTATTAATTAGGTCGGCGTCGGAAGGAGCTACTAGCTCTTACTATTTAGTTTCGTATCGTGCAACTAGTCCTCCTCAGGCTCCTGCGCGGATTGCTTGGCACCACGTCTAGTCAGTCAGTGTGTAAGTTACTAGTGGCGACAGACAGACAGACAGCACACACAGCAGGTTTCCATGATGTTTATTAACCGGCAGCTCTTGATAACCGCCGGTCCGGTGCACGAACTGGTGATTTTTGCTGCTCATCTTGTGTGGAATGTGCGGCTGGGTAGTGCAAGGAGGAGCAGCAGCAGCCATGGAGGTGCTTGGTCAAACGCTGCAACCGGAAGTTCCCCTGAATGGGGGCCACGGCGTTGTAGGTTCAACTTCAAGAGCAGCGACCGGGCCAGTAGGTGCTGTGATGGCGGGCACCTCGGATGGATGGGCTTCTCGCCCTGAACCCAAGCGAACGCACGGTATAGACCAAGTCAAGGGATTACGCGAGACCTGCACACACACACACACACACACTGGACCAGGGTCTTTGTGGGGGGTCTGCGGTGGCCTTAGGACTTGGGAGCGGGAGCATCCTTAACAGCGTGCCGTGGGTGTGCGTTGCCAGCTATACTTGCATTTACATTTATTAATTTTGCTGACGCTTTCCTCCAAAGCGACTACAGCCGGAGGTGGGATTCGAACCTACAACCTTTTAGGTAAAAAGGCAGTAGCTGTAACCACTATGCTACTGGCTGTCCCAAAATTTTGAACTGTATGCCTTTATTTATTAATTTAGCTGATACTTTTCTCCAAAGTGACTACAGTGTTGAACTACTTTACAATTATTTTCCCATTTATACAGCTGGGGAATGTTACCGGAGCAATTTAGGGTAAGAACCGTGCTCAAGGGTTCTACACCCAGAGGTGAGACTAAAATTTGCAACTTTTGGTTCCAGAAGCAGTAGCTCTAACCACTACGCTACCGGCTGTCCCCTAAACTTGCTCACTTCCCGTTTTCAGAGGTATTGTGGCGTGCAGCACCGTGGGTTTGGATGGGGTGAAGAAGGACGCGGAGGCAGCGTTCATAACGAACGATTTATTCGAACACCAGCACAAGGGAAATAATGCTCTCGGTCCGAGGACCCCTTTTCCTCCAGGACCTGCGCTTACAGCCAGCCTGCCTTAGCGCCCCTAGGCTCTTCCCTCACACTGGGAGACACGGTCACCCTACCATTTTCCCCTTAAGTACCCCCAGTGGTTACACACACATTTAACATTATCTCCCATAATGCAACTATTTACATTTAAACACACACTCCCTCCTAAAACAGTAACGCGGGGTCGTTAAAGTATTTTACTTATTTTTTTCCCCCCAGAGTTGTAGTTGGAGCTGCCGTCTTCAGAGGTTACAGGTTCGAATTCCGCCTACTTCCGTAGTGCCCTTGAGCGAGGTACTTGGCCTGAACTGGCCTAGTAAAAGTTCCCAGCTATATAAATGGTTAAGTTATTGCCCGAAGACTAACGATCTAAGGTGCTTCGGAAGAAAGCGTCAGTTAAATAACTAAATGTAAATCCTGGAACTCGTGTACATTCAGGACAAGAGCCGCATGGAATAATTTGCTATGAAATTCAGTTTGCGGGACAAGAGCACTGCAGTAGAGGCATATGTC
The DNA here is from genome assembly GCF_900964775.1 of Scleropages formosus. Taxonomy (NCBI): domain Eukaryota; kingdom Metazoa; phylum Chordata; class Actinopteri; order Osteoglossiformes; family Osteoglossidae; genus Scleropages; species Scleropages formosus. The sequence goes on along the minus strand of NW_021641046.1, from coordinate 238,619 downwards.
TCGCTGTCTACCCAACTGTCCGGGCATAACTGGGCGAGGGGGGCAGGTAGCGTGTCTGCATTTGCACCTGAAACTCTGTCTTCTGTGTGAACTGAAGCGGTTTCCTGATGGGCCGCGTCTGGTTAATTTAGCGCCTTTGAAAGGTTGAGCATCGTTAAACAAGGTGTATCGCAGTGACTTGCGCGGCTGGCTTGGCATCGCTGGTTCCGTCATGTTCTCCCCAGTCCATCCAGGATGGCTCCTGTGTCCTATTAAACACACAGAAAGATACTTGTAAATGAGGCCACGTTGTGCGCAGTGACTCAGCATGCCGTGTTTTGGGATTGCGGTGGAGCGAACGACCCTGGGTTGTGGAACCGGGAAGCAAATAGCCTCCGGATACCCGTTTACCGGCTATATTGGTGAAATGATGCTTGTCGGATGCATCTTGCATTTTCTCCCAGTGCTGCATCCTGTTGCATGCAGATTAAAGCATTTTGTGCTTAATCGTAATCTGTTGTTCTTACTTCAGCAGTATATAGCAAGTTTTTAACATAGTAATAAATACGGTAAAGTAATGAACTCTGTAGGGACCGGTGTCGCGCTCTTTCCATTTCCACGTGTTTTGAGGTTACCCCCGGGGTTCCTTCTGTCATGCAAAGGGTAGCTCCACCCTGTTGTTGCAGAGCCACACTCATTTATATTTTACATTACTTAATTTAGCTGCAGCTTTTCTCCAAAGCTGCTTAGTGTTAAGATACTTACAATTAATTATTTACCCATTTTTACAGCTGGATAATTTTTATTGGAGCAATTTTTTTAGGGTAACTTCCTAAGGTATTACAGCTGGAGGAGAGACTCGAACCTGCGACCTTTGGGTTCAAGGACAGCAGCTGTAACCACCACGCTACCAGCACCCTGCTATTGTACAGTGCACATCCATATCTTAGTACCTAGGGTCATGGGTGGGGAAAAGATGCTGCATTAGGTAGTCTTTCATGAACTTGTTTCAAGTGGGTGGCACAGCGAGTAGCGCTGCTGTCTCAGCGCCTGGTGGTGTGAGAGAATGTGGGTTCGATCCCCGCTCGGTCTGCGTGGAGTTTGCATGTTCTCCCTGTGTCCGTGTTGGTTTCCTCCCACGGTCCAAAGACGTGCTGTTCAGGTTCCCCCCATAGTGTGTGAGTGACAGAGAGAGTGTGTTCCACTGGTCTATGGATGAGTGACCCAGTGTCAGTAGTGTATCTAGTGTGTAAGTCACCAAGGTGTATGGGCTGATAACACTACAGAGTGTTCATTGAAAGTTGCTTTGGAGAAAAGTGTCTGCTAAATAAATGTAACTGGACACTCTGGGATTTGCTCTTGTGGATACATCACCGTTGTTTCTGGGGGTTATCTTTAATAGGGTAACAGCCGGCATTAGGACACATCGCCGTTGCGGTAGCAAGTGATGTTGTGCTGGAGCTTTCCGTTGTCTGTCTTCAGACCACTGTTTGAAACTGTGACTTATCAGCTGCGGTAAGTGGGCTGATTGCTCCATTTGGGCCACTGTGGTGAATAATTAGCCCAAGGCCTGATTTTTTTTTTTTAATAAAAAAAAAAAAAAAAAAAAACCCCAGCCCTAAATGAACAGGAGGAGGGGTTTCCTGTTTCGAGTCAGCATGCTACAGCGTGCCTGGAAGATGTGTCCCTGGGAAGAGCTGTAGCATCAGCAGCCTACATACCACCTAGCGAGCAGCCAAGTCGCGTATATTTTTTTGTTTTTGATGCCATGTCTTGTGAGGGTTACTCCAGAGTCTTTAGAATTATTCCTCCGGTTTTGCCGTACCTGAAAGTAGCATGCTGCGTATTAGGGAAGACCGCGGTACATTCCCCCGAGGTGTGGATCTATCAGAGAGAACATGCATCATAGCATGTAACCATAATGTGCGTTTCTCTCGGCTCGGTACTTTACTCATTTGTGCCCGCGATCATCAGGTAAAGTAGTTCCTCGAAGGCTACGTCCACAGGCTGTCGCGGCGCCGGGGCATTGCAGACTTGTCGTGGTGGAAAGCTCCTTTCGCATGTGACCCCTTGTTGTCTTCTTCGCAGACTCCTGGAAAAGGTGGTTCGCAGGGTTCGGACTCTGACCAGCAGGCTGCCGACATCAACAACGAGACTTCCGAGGTAGTGTCGTGTGTGTATTACTTGCTGTAATGAAATGCCACTCTGTCATCGGTGTACATTACACTTCCAAAGAGGCCCCATGGTTTGGATTCCTCTTTCCCTGTTGAAACCCCCAGCTTCCTTTTCCACCCTCACCGGCTGCCTCTCGGCTTGTTATTAGCTCAGGACCGCAATCATTTTACTAAGTCCAGTCTTTGATGGTCAAGGAACTGTGAAAAGATGAGCAGAAGTGTTCGTGATCTTCTAAAGTAACTAATACCGTACTCATTCATACTTTGAAGGTTAGTCCAGATGAGCTTCAGTACTAATTTAGTTTTCCTTTAATTTTCAGAAATGATCAAATTAATCCTTGTTTTACTGGAGCAACTGCACTGTATGGCAGTTGTGTTAAGGTAGTGAGGACAGCATACGGTAGCATAGCGGTTAGAGCTGCTGCCGCCGCCTTTGAACTCAGCGGTTGCCGGTTCGAATCTCACCTCTGGCTGTATTACTGTTGACCAAGGTACTTTACCCAAAATTGCTCCAGTAAAATCACTGAGCTGTGTAAACGAGTAAATAATTGTAAGTAGGGTAACATAAGTTTGGAGAAAAGTGTCAGTTAAATGTAGTAGAAATTCACAAGCCTTGCTTGACTTGTAAAAGCAGCGCCTTCCCAACAGGGCTTGATTTTTCTCGTTGGCCAAGCTGTGTTTTTTGTGTCCGCAGGGCTTCATCTGTCCCCAGTGCATGAAGTCCCACAACTCGGCCGAGGAGCTCTTCAAGCACTACGAAGTGTTTCACGAGGCAGGGGACCATGCGCCATCCAGGTGAGGCGGAGGCGGAGATGGGGCTCTCCGTGCAAACCGTGTACCGGCAGTGAATGGGAAGTGCAGGAAGCCCTTTCTTCATGCAGCACACGTCAACTGTGCTCCACACGGCTTCATACACTGATCCTCTGCGGAGCAGACGGTGTGGGTTTCTGTCCGTCAAAAACGAAACTCCCACACTAAGAAAACGTTTATTATACTGTTGCGGGTAAAGTAGACCATAAAATTGTTTGTTCTTGTATCTATGGTCTTCTGACCTCTGACATCTTCTAACAGGGAGGATCTGGTTCTGTTGCGGCAGGAAGTGCAGGACCTGCATACCTCGCTCAAGGTGCAGTTGGACCCCCTGCCTTCTTGTGCTCATGTAGTAGCATCCAAAAGCTCTGTGTTTAAAGAGAGAAACAGTTTGGCTCCTGACACACCAGGGTTCCTCCTGGATGCTCAGCTGTACACACTTTGGCTAAACTAGTGGTCCTTGGCTTGAAGTTGAGTGAAATCACAGTCTTTTTGTACGAGTTCATTAGTTATGCTTTTTTTGTTGCCCCAGGAGGAAAGATGGTTTTCTGGAGAGCTGAAGAAGGAACTGGACAAAGTTCAAGGACAACTGAAGCAAGTAATTCCTTTTAATTACTCTGATTCTGCTTGGTGTAAATAATCACTTGGGTTTTTTTCGGGGGGCGGGGGGTTAATGTTGGGGCTACAAACTTGTAATGTTTGGGGTTTTTTCGTAGTGGAAATTTAATCACTAAAGTTAATAAAGTGTATTTTGGTGTTTGTTCCCCCTGACACTTAAATGCAGCTGATGGTCTAGTCATACTTTGTGTACACAATGAATAGAGAGCACAGAGGCCGCAAAGAAATACGATTGAGGTGCAGCACAGAGGGTATATTTTTGGTATTCAGTTCCAGCTTCCTTGGATGTGTCAGTTCAGAGGGCGGTCTGGAATTCTTTTATTCTATCGCAGTATTTCTCTTCCCCTAGAGCACCCAGAATGACGGCCAAGTGAGCACCAACGAATCAGGTACATCTCCATTTCCAACCGTAGGTCTGTGCGCTTGACTCTCGTGCACATCCTGCTAACGTAGGGTGTGGTACAGTACGCACGTGGCACTAAAGAGACTGAGTGTGTAGCCTAAGGATGTGGGCTGGGACAGTAACATCCCTCTGCTGTATTCAGAGCTGGAGTTGAAACTCCATGAGGCTGAGACGGAGAAGTTCAATATCAAGCAGATGAAGGACCTGTTTGAGCAGAAGGCTGCCCAGTTGGCCACTGAGATTGTAGGCAAGTGTTGATCCCACAGTGGGGGGTCTGTGTGTGCATGCACTTCTGTGATTACAACTGTGTACTTGTGGACTGCTTTGGCAAAGTGGTACTGACACGGTGAGGAATGTGAACTTGCTGTGGACCCCACAGACATAAAGTCCCGCTACGATGAGGAGCGGAGCCTGCGGGAAGCCGCGGAGCAGCAGGTGTCCAGGCTGACCCAAGAAGTGCAGAAGGAGCGGAAGCACAAGGAGGACCTCCACACAGAGCTGGTGAGGAACACCTCCTTGGCGGCACGTTGGACAGTGTCTGGATTCAGCTGGTGATCCTGGGTTGAGATGTTGGTAGAAAACCGGGGGGAAATGACATGTCTGCCACGGTGTCAGGAGCGTGTTGGATGAAGTGGGGTGGTGCATCTCCAGGACGACCTTTGGTTTCATACTCAGATGCAGCGTCCAGGTGTGGAGGATGTGGCAGTGCTGAAGAAGGAGCTGATCCAGGTGCAGACGCTGATGGATAATATGACACGGGAGAGAGAGGAGGAATCGGAGCGGCTCAAGGGACAGTTTGAGCGGTTGAAGGCTGACCACAATGCCGCTGAGGTACATTCCTGGTCACCTTACTCTCTGGTTCTGTCTGGGTATTACCGTGTGCCTGTTAACACACAACTGTGGTGAAATTTCAAAGGTGCTCTTCCCATTTCCACACTGGTGATGGAGATTTGGTAGGTAACATTTTGTGTCATTAGGTGTTCGTGACCAACAGTTTTCGGTGCAGCTGCATTGCTGCTTTTCTGTGGAAATGTGTAAGAGCGTAGGGAGGATTTCCAAACAAGAAGTGGCCTTTCCTCCGTTTCCTGTGCTTTGCTTAACTAACAGGTGGTTAGCTGCTGTCACTCATGTGTCTGTCTCTTTGTCCCATTACTCACCACTCCTCTCCAACTCTGCTTTCTCTCGGAGATCCGTGAACTAGAGGTAAATGTTTTAATCCCTGTTCTTGTCTCACCCCTGCGCTCCTCCTGGTGTAAGAGCACAGAGGACACACTGGGTATGGGTTAACAGCCCGTTTTAGGATAGAGGATGTACAACCCCAATTCCAAAAAAGTTGGTACGGTATGGAAAATGGTGATTAAAAACAAAAAGTGATTTCTAAATTTCCTTTCTCTTGTAGATTTGACCGGATTCCTTGAATTGCTTCATTACATTGTGCACTGTAGAAGGTGAAATGCCCAGAATACTACCCATTTGTCTTTGGGGAACATCTGTTGGCACGTATTGGCAACCCTTGACCCATCCTTGTTCTTGAAGGACTTGGCATTTTTGGAGGCTCCTTATATACTGTAACACGGCTCTCTCACCTGTTTCACGTCACCTTGTTATTTCCACTTGTCACTTCGTTTTGAGTCCTGAACTACCTGTCTCACTTTTTGGAACGTATTCCAGGCATCGGTTTGAGAATAAACGTACATCTTCAAAAAAAACAATGCGGGTGATTAGGTAAAACGTGAGATACCTAGTCTTTATACTGTTTTTGTTTGAATACAAGGCGAAGTAAATATACAAATCACTCCTTTTTGTTTTTATTAGCATTTTCTATACTGTCCCAACTTTTTTGGAATTGGGGTTATGGGCAGTCACCTCTTTAGTACTACATTATTCTCCAGATGTTTTAGTAAAGGCCAAAATATGTTATTTTATTCTCCATTCTTGGACTTTAAGCAGACTTTAATGAATTATTCTCTGTTTACATTACAGTACAGCTAGAAGCAATTGTGAAATATTGCATGTCTTAAAACTCCTGAATGTGTACATATGTTGTACCTATGGCATCCCTCCATTGTTTGTGTATATGTATGGCTCTGTGAGGTGTGTGTGTCGTGTCATGGTGGCGTCTGTGGACTAGTCATGCGAGAGGGCATGTAGTGGGTAAATGTTTGCATGTGGACACAGCACCTGGTCGCTGTGTAGGGATAGGATTCGGACTGAGTCTTTTTTGTGTCTTTGTGTCTGTACAGGCGACTATCTCCCAGTTACGTGCCGAGTTGCAGAGGGGTCCCCAGGAAGCAGCGGTGTACACCCAGCAGATCCACCAGCTCCAGCAGCAAAGTCAGGTATTGAAGAAACTGCGCAGATGCACGCTAAATTTTAACCTTCAGATTTCTGTGATAAAAGGATGGCACCCCAAGCAGGAGTCGAACCCCAGACCCACCAGAGAGCGGGACCCGGCCAAACCCATTGCACCACCACGCTCTCCTCACGCACAGATAATGATGAAAAATGATTTAAATACGTATAACATATACATGCTCATGCACATACCTGTGCGTAAAACATGCCTTCGGAAGTGCCCCCGGCATGTAGACCCATCACAGCTTACATTGTATACCAGCCAAGCAGAACATCTGCAAACTGTCAGCAGACATTTTGATGGATAAGGAAATCTTTTTTCATGTTTAATTTTTTTAAATTATCATTTTTTTCAGGAATGTGCATATATGCAGATTTACATTTCCATTTGATTAAAATATATACAGGGCTGCTTCAAAGTATGTGAACCGCAATGGGATGGTCATTCTTGTTTAGAATATTCAAATAAACTTAAAAAGAATAAATGATTGATTTACACAACCTGATTTGACTTACCTACTTGGTTTAACCAGTGCAGCTTGGGACTGACTTATTTTTGCACCTCCACTACTTATATGTTTCTACTACACACATGATTTATTCTAAAGCAACATATGGAATTGGTCATTACACACCTGTTTTGTCACATGAGAAACACTCATTCTCATTAAATAACCATGTAATGGTAAAGGTGTAGGAACCTGTAATTGCACAAGGAGTTCACATAGCTTCAAGCAGCAGTGTGTGTGTGTAATATATAGTATATGTGTACAGTACTGTGCAAAAGTTTTAGGCAGTGGGGGGGCTGTAAAGTGAGAATGCTTCCAAAAATGATGCTCTTTATTAATAAACTTCCTACAAACTTCCTTACTAACCATCCATCGTCAACAACTGCTTGGCACAGCGGGTTTGGCTGGGTCCTGCTCTCTCGCAGGTCTGGGGTTTGAGTCCCGCTTGGGGTGCCTTGCAATGGAGTGGTGTCCCGTCCTGGGTGTGTCCCCTCCCCCTCCAGCCTTGCGCCCTGTGTTGCTGGGTTAGGCTCCGGTTTGCCGCAACCCCACTCGGGACAAGGGGCTTCTGTGTGTGTGTGTGTGTGTACACGTGTGTGTGTGTGTGTACACGTGTGTGTGTGTGTGTACACGTGTGTGTGTGTGTACGTACTTTATCTCTTTAAGGACATACAAAACCCTTACTGTAATAGTAACTTTTTACAAAAGGAATGCTTGGAAATCTAAAATATGCTCTTTCCCACTGACACTAATGCAGAAGGTATTAAATAACTGTCTAAAACAAATATTTTTGCAAAACATTTACCCATCACTTGTCTGTCTTTTGCATAGCACTGTATTTGTATATGTACATATAGTATATGAAATGTTGGGAATAACAGATCTTTGGAACAATGACCACTGCCTCTTCTCATATAGGTGGTAGTTTTTTTGGATGGACTGTAGTTTGAAAGTGGTTTTACATCCTTGCTTCACCGCTGCTGTTGTGTGGCACTTGTCTACAGAGCCTGTCTGAGAAGCTGGGTCGCAAGGAGAAGGAGTACCAGGAGCTGGAGGAGCACCTGCACAGTGAGCAGGCCAGCAGGAAGGCTGCACAGACCAGCTTGCAGCAGCGAGAACTGGAGCTACAGCAACTTCAGGTCCAGTCTTCTGCCACGCAAGCGTCTCTGCAAAGGGCCCAGACTGAGCTGGAGGAGCGGGGAGAGACAGGCGGTCGGCTGAGGCAGGAGCTGGCCGAGCTGGAGCTGCAGCACCAGCAGCTGAAGGCTGAGTTCAAACAGCTGCAGCAGCAGAAGGAGGAACGGGAACAGCAAAGCCTCCAGCAGCAGAGTGAGATCAAGCAGGTAAATCTCACTTCCATCATCTATCTATTTCTTCTTTTGTGTGGGAACGAGCCGTGCGTCCGGTTACTGTGCTCAGCTGTATGAGTGCTGTTTGCGTATCGGCGATGCCTGACATTTGCTTTCGCCTACAGTTACACTGCAAACTACTAGAGGCAGAGCGGCAGTTAGGGGAGGTGCAGGGCCGTTTGAAGGAGCAGAGGCAGCTGTCTGCGGACAAGCTGAAGGATCGTGAGCAGCAGGTTGCTGAACTGCAGCTCAAACTTTCTCGAGCTGAGGAACAGGTAAGGCCAGACAACGTCACGATGAAGAAGAAGATGTGAAGGGCACAGAAGTCTTGCAACTCTGTCTTGATGATTGTGGGGGTGTACTTGGGTCTGCCTTCTCTCAGGTGAAAGAACGAGAGAGCAAGGCTACGGACCTGCAGCACCAGCTGGAGAAGGCTCGGCAGCAACACCAGGAGATCCAGTCGCTGCAACAGACCACGACGGGCAAGCTGAGAGAAGCGCAGGTACAGGCATGATCCCCACACTGCTATCCTGGATAACACAAGCGCTCCATGGGACAGAATTTCCGTCAGAACATTTACCAGTTTACTGTCAAATGCTGAATGCAGCTTCCAGTCCTCCTCTGACCTCATCAGTTACATCGTAAGGCTTCCCCTGCTTCATAACTGCCTGTAGAGTCGAGCTCATTGCGGCTATGGTCTTTGCTCACTCAGATTCAGCCCTGCTGTTGACTGCCTTCCAGAATGACTTGGAGCAGGTTCTGCGTCAGATTGGAGACAAGGACCAAAAGATCCAGAACCTGGAAGCGCTGCTGCAGAAGAGCAAGGACAGTGTGGGCCAGCTGGAGGCAGAGCGCGAGGACCTTTGTGCTAAGATCCAGGCTGGTGAGGGCGAGGCAGCGGTGCTGAGCCAGCTGCAGGAGAAGAACCACCTCCTACAGGAGCAGGTACGGCATGCGTCTGTTAATTCTTCTGTCATTGTCAAAGTGGCGGATTGTAAACCGTCATTTGTCTGAATGATTCAGGTCACAAAACTGACAGAGCAGCTGAAGAACCAATCTGAGAGTCACAAGCAGGCCCAGGAGAACCTCCACGAGCAGGTTCAGGAGCAGAAGACACACCTTCGGACAGCGCAGGATCGCTGTCTGGCACTTGAGAGTTCTAATGCAGAGCTTTCTAACCAACTCAGTGAAAGTAAAGAGCGACTGGCACAGCTGGATGCCCAGGTATGTGTTCCTTTTCAGGTCTTTCAGTGGTCAGATGCAGGTTCCTGCACAGGTTCCTCAGCAGCTCAAGTCTGGGTTTCTGTTCAGGTCTGCGACAGTGTAAAGAAATGTGGCTGACTGCTCATTTCTCGGTGCTCAACATGGCTGTTGCTGCACGCAAAGGTTGTGCTAAACAAGGCTCTGGGCTTCTGGTTTCCAGCTCAAGGCCAAAACGGAGATGCTTCTGTCTGCAGAGGCTGCAAAGACTGCTCAGAGAGCAGACCTGCAGAATCACTTGGAGACAGCCCAGCATGCGCTGCAGGATAAGCAACAGGTGCGTTTTCTGTTCTCCTTTAAACTTCCTGATTAGCTCGACTGACGAGAACATTAGCGGTGCTTTTGTGGGCAATCACTGTGGCATGTGGTGTTTTTGGGTGGTTAAGGCACTGCCTGTCTGCAGGAGCTGGTGAAGACCCATAGCCAAATGGAGGAGCTGAGCCGCAAGTTGCAGGAGAAGCAGGAGCTATACGGCCAGCTGGAAGCCAGCCTGAAGGAGTGTCGAGACAAGCTGCTGACATCGGAGCAGGAGACTGAGCGACTGGAAACCCAGCTCAAGGTCAGCTTCCCAGCAGGTCTGGGCTCTGCACCAAGAGCTCTAGAAGCTGACAGTGAAACCCAAACCATTGTGCGCCGTGTGACTTGTCACAGAAACGGATGCAGAGGCACAGAAGCTCAAGACAAGTCGGGACCAGGCCCATCAGACTTGCAGCAGCTCCGCCAGCAAAGCACCGAGGCCGGTAACAAGATAAAAGACCTCAGCTGCCAGTTGGCCACGGAAAAAGAGAGGTACAGAGTGAACGCTGCCTAGTCACTCTGATGTTGTGCACACCATCCCTTACCCTGGTGTGCCCTTGTGGTCCTGTGTAGCTTATCGTTTGTTTACGCCTTGTCACTGCTCCACAGTGTGGTTGCACTCAGGATGACCTAAAGAAGAAGAATGCTGCCTGGAGACCACACGGCAGGAGCTGGAGCAGCGCAAGAAGGAGAAGAGTGGCCTGCAGCAGAGCCTTGACCAGCTTTCCCGAGAGGCACAAACGAGACAAGCTGAACTGGACCAGAAGCTTCAGAACCTGGCAAGAAGTCAACAGAAGGCCCAGCAGGAGAAGGAAGCCCTGGACAAGGAGCTCTCGGCTGCCAAGGAGAACTTGAGCAAGGCCCAGGCAGAGCTGGACACGGAACGGAAGAAGGCCACGGTGTCTTTGGAGAAGCAGGTGGGCTTGCAATATTGGCTGAGCTGTTTTGTGATGGTTGTAAGGCCACAACTTGTGTTTGTGGGTCTAGGTGTTGGGCCGCATACCCATCACTTGTCAATCTACTGCCTTCTCGGTGATCACAGTGATCCGTCTGACTGGGCCCATTGTCTGTCTGTCTGTCTGTCTGCCTGCCTGCAGGAGAAGTCCTTTCAGCAGTCCAGAATGGAGCTACAGAAGAAAGTAGAGGCTGCGGCAAAAGAAGTAACTGAGGTCAAAGGGCAACTGCAACAGAGGGAAGAGGTTAGTACCTTGCCATTGTAGTTACGGAGTCATTCCAGGTGCTGAAGACACAAGCACACAACCATTTATATGGTAAAGGTGGCAGTGGGAACAGGCTGAGCACAACAGACCACACTTCCTTTTCTGTAGCAAGTCTCCAGCTCCTGCTGAATGATGTCAGCCCAGAGGTAATCTTTCCAGTGTAGCTTGGCTCTCCTCTGGGATCTCCTCCCAGCTGAACATGCCTGGGAGACCTGCTGTGTGAGGCATCCACCTTAACTGGCGCCTCTCAAGGAGTAGCAACTCAACTGTCCTGATCACACTCCACGGAGTGTGCGATCCATCACCCTGCAGAGGAATCTCATTTCTGGAGCTCACATCTACTGTCGTGTTCTTTCACTAATCAAAGCTCGTGGCCACAGGGAGGATGGAGGTGGAGACGGAGCCCGAGATGTAAACTTGGACTGCGTTTACTTGCTAAGCCAAGATGACAGTAAAGTTTGCACAAAGATAGTAGGACTATAGGACCTTAACTCTGGGGAGGAGAGTTTAAATTTATCACGAAAAATGTTCTTCATCATGTTACTGATGAGCAACGCTCAGGAACACCTGACATGGGGTATAAATTCAACTGATTCATCACATTAACACTCCATCCAACGTTTTCACAGAGCCTAACCAGTGAAAAAAACTGAGAGGTATGGAATATTAACGTTTCTTTTATTTTGATATAGGTGTAAAAGTAACTTTGGAGTTACGAATAAAACGTGTTAACTGCCCTCCAGTTCCAGTCGTGCTTCTAAGTTGAGCTACAGCACTCAGCTTTTATTTTGGTATCATCTTTTAAAATGAGCTAAACTAAAACTAGTTGAAAAATACGGAAGATGATAATGCATATTTTCTGGAAACTCCTGTTCAGTCTTGGCTGACTCACGTGCATGTGATCCATGTGCAACGTTCTTCATCTTTTCGTCACTTCCAATTTTGTTTAACTCAGTTTTGGTCGTCATGGCAACAGCACTTTTTCTGTTCCATTGTCCTATACTGCCATCTGTTGGCTGAGCAGGTAAACGCAGGTCCCCCCCCCCGGGACTCTGACATTTCAGAATATGGATAAGGGAAACTGTGGAAATTTGTAATTTGAGTAGAGAGGGCAAAAACGTATGTACTGTCAAACTAATTCACCCACTGGTAACACGACAAACCAGTGTATACTGTACCATGTCAAAGTTATTTTCAGATGCAAACCTCAGCGTCTTGTGGGTTGAATTAACACTCTAGCTTTGCACGGTTTTGTTTTTAGACAGAAAAGGGGCTGAAGTCGCAGCTGTCTGCCCTCAATGAAAGTTGGTGCAGATGCAGGCAACAGTGAAGGAAAAGGAAACGGCTGCGCAGAAACTTGGGGAGGAGCTGAAGAGCACTCGGTCCTCCTCCCAGCAGGCAGTGCAGAAGCTGGAGAAAAGTCTGGCCGAGCTGCAAACAAGCCACGCGGAGCAGGTCATTTCACCCGTGAACGAATTCTTTCTCACCCTCTTGTATACATCTACACACGAGTGCACGTAAGCAGGTACATGCACAGTACGCACGTGCTGTTCCATAGACAGATGCCCACTGTAGCACGTGCACGTACTCTCATAAATCAGAATTTCTCTCTATCGGGCAGGTGGGGCAGGATGCGAAACTGAAGCAGCAGCTGGCAGCTCTGTCCCAGGAACTTAGTGCCGGAAAGACTCAGTATGCCGAGCTGCAGAAGAATTGTGACCGAATTAAAGAGAGCCAGGCTCAGCTGCAATCTGACTACTACGGCAAGGAGTCCGAGCTTCTGGCTGTGCAACAGGACCTTAAGGTGGGCTCAGGAGAGCGGGCCAGTTCTGCACCATCGTGATGTGTGGAGGTCTGAGACTACAGTCCTTGAGAGGAAATCACATTATCAGTACTCCCAAGCTCTTAACTGTTACGGTGGCGAGGCAGCTGCAGGATCAGAGTGTGTGTGATGCCACACCAGTGACCGTATAGAAGAGGTTGTACTGTTGACCACACTCTAGGCAGCTATACCAGTAGGATCCTGTAATTGTCACTGTTAACACTGACCCTGTTCATCGTGCAGGCCTCTCAGGAAAAGCTGGCTCTGGCTCAGGAGGAACTGGTGGCCGGTCGGAACCAGCTGAGCCGCCATGAGACGCACATTCACGAGCTGACTTCCGCCCGAGCAGCGCTGGAGCAGGAGGGAGCGAGGAAGCAGGAGCGGCTTGACCAGCAGCAGGAGGCCCTGAAGGAGCTACAGCGGCAGGAGGTCAGCGAGCCGTTGACATTCTATGTCGCCTTCTCTGTGTGTGTGTGTGTGTGTGTGTGTGTGTGTGTGAGAGAGAGAGTGAGTGTCTAACGTCTGAGTGCATGTGTAGGGGCTCACAAGGCAGGAACTGAACAGGGAGAGGGCCAGGGCTGAGGAGCTGATGGACACCAAGAGCAGGCTGGAGAAGGAGGTGAACCAGCTCACTGCAGACATGAAAAGCAGTGCAGAGCGCTGGGAGAAGGTCAGTGTTTCCAAACTGCTGGCCTCATCCCACTAACATGCATTTTGATTGACTAAAGGAAATGTTGCGCAATGTGTATCGCGGATTACTGACGTGCAGATTGTTGCCGATCGATTGAGGCTCTGATTGCATAAATAAAGGGTCCCGAGCCAAACGGAAGTAAGGTCATCGTGTTGTTCTGCTGACCAGGAGGTGAAGGAGCTGCGGGAGGCCAAGCAATTACTGATCCAGCAGAAGCTGGAGATGCAGGGGCGGGTGGAGAACGTTCAAGCTGCCCTGGAGCAAGAGAAGCAGGAGCACCAGGTTACGCGGGAGGGCATCCGGCAGCGGGACGAGACGCTGAAGGCAGAGAAGGCCAAGATGGAGGCTCAGCTGGTACCGGTTCTCATCCTCCATCCAGTGGATGTTGGAAGGCAGCTCTTCGGCTGTGTGTTGGAAGGCATGTGTACGTGGGTTAATGACGACTTCCTGTCCAGGCAGTGGAACAGAAGGCAAAGGCGGAGCTTATAAAGGGCCACGAGGAGGCAGAGTCCAAGCAGGCCATGCAGATCACGGCGCTGAACGAGAACATGTCGACGCTGAAGCGCGAGTGGCAGAGCAGCCAGCGCCGCGTGGGAGAGCTGGAGAAGCAGACAGACGAGCTGCGGGGTGAGATCGCTGTACTGGAAGCAACGGTGCAGAACAACCAGGACGAGCGGCGTGCCCTGCTGGAGAGGTGAAGTTCCGTGACCACGTCACTGTGAAACACGGGAAATCGGGGTGACAGCGGTGGAGTGTTTTGATCAGCACACAAAACCATACCTTTTTTTTTTTTTTTTTTTTTGGGTGGGGGAAGTTGTGTTGATAATGATTGCTTTCAAAAGACAAAATAGTATAGTTGGCCATGTGTCTGTGCAACTGCAAATGAGTTCCTTTATGTTGTGTGTGAGCCTGGGCAATAATGATGTGCCTTCTGTTCAGACCGGGGTCCCGGTGGGCAGTAGAGAATTGTGAATTAGCTGTGAAAGTTGCTTTCTGCCCCTGTGGAGTATTCCTGACACTTCAGAAACTCCACGGCTGATCACTGACGGTAGAATATAATGAGATGTGTTCTCCTGGGCAGCTGCAGCTTAATGCCTTAGTATTAAGACAAAATGAGACATGTCGCATATTTTTTTTGGCTAATTCTGCAAACTTTACCCCGTCAAACTGGAGATCTGGGACTCAAAAACACAAACTCTGCAGAACTGGAGGTCGCTGCACGTCGGTTAATCTGTGAACCGTTCAGAAGTGATCTGTGTGAAAGCAGCATGTTTGTTTACGGTGTGCATTTCGTTATGGATCTCTAAATGTCTCTTGATTCTGCCACAGGTGTGTGAAGGGTGAGGGGGAGATAGAGAAGCTGCAGGCCAAACTGGTGGAATTGCGCCGCAAGCTGGACGACACGACGGCTGCAATGCAGGAGCTGGGCAGGGAGAACCAGTCACTTCAGGTGACTATATGCGTCGTTACAGGAAGAACTGGCCAATGCAGGTCCATCTGCGCATGGTGTGCCCCCAAAACGTATCTGGAGGTCCGATGGATTGATTCTTCTCCCTGAATACAGATAAAACAGTCCCAGTCTCTGACTCGGAAATGGGCCGAAGACCATGAGGTGCAGAACTGCATGGCGTGTGGAAAGGGCTTCTCTGTCACTATCAGGAAGGTGGGTGACACCCCAAGCAGCTCCCGCATTATGGTTAGCAGTCAAAACGAGCTGCTTGTGGAAATGCTCCTCGTAGGCGGGTGGATCCCTTCGCTCTGGGAAGTACCACGTTTGACTGGTGCGATGACAGTGGGGCTGATTGGGCAGCACTCAGTCAGTACTTTGTTTTCTATTCTGTACACATGGTACTCGTCGCAGCGTGTCATTTCCATTCCTTTGGCGTCTGTCGGCAGCGTACCGGAATTTGTAAAACAACCATGTGGGTCAGACTAGACGCTGCCTGATTCTGTGCCGTCTCCCCCCCCTGCAGCATCACTGCCGACACTGCGGGAACATCTTCTGCGCCGAGTGCTCCTCCAGGAACGCCCTGACGCCGTCGTCCAAAAAAGCGGTTCGAGTGTGCAACACCTGCTATGAGGAGCTGCAGGGCTGACGTCACGCCGAAACCCCACGCAGCTGCATCCCCCCATCGCACAGTGCGCTGTACATTACTTTGTGTTAATTCACTTTTACTCTCACAGGTCCCTACTCATCTGTTTTTCGCATTGTCATCGGCACAGAGTTTGTGTGAACCCACGGGTTAGGAAGGTGGACGAAGGGTAGCATTAGCGCGCGTCTTACTGGGAGGTCTTTGTGCAGCAGGTGGGGCAGGACGTTCAGCAAGAGAGCAGCGGAGCGTAGCTCATCGGAATTGTACCGTGCCTTTACTGCCGAAGCGGCCCAGTCAGCGTGCGCTGCCGGGACTTGCCACCCACCACAGCGATTTGTCCTTTAATAGTCATTTTTTCTTGCAGCACTAGCAGCAACATGTGGGTTATGTCAAACAGTGTAAACAAAATAAGATGTTAGAATAGGTATTATGTAAGTTTTTAATTTAAGGTGGGTACAATACTGAAAAAGTTAATTTGGTTGAATTAAAACAGTTTGATCAGGTGTTCTATAGCAAAGATTTGCTGACGGTGTGATGACCAAAGATGGGTGTCTCTCTCCAGTTGCACACTCTAGGTTCCCATCTGCCAGGAGGTCTGTGACAAGTTTTCTCACTTTTTATTTTAACTGCGTTTGGTCGTATTTGCCAATTTACACTAAAACTGTGGCACTTTCAGTCTCAGATGTTTTATAACCAGCATTTTCTTGGAATGTACATTTTTGGGAATGTACGAGAATGTTGTCTACAATTATGTGTAGGTGTGGCTCATTCAGCAAAGCTGCTCAAGACTCATACAAAGTATGTTTGTGTGTCTATGGTGTCTCACGGAGAAACTCTCACTCATTTAAAGCAAGATGCTTGCATTCGTACGAGACCCCAGCCCCCACTTGCTTTAGTTTCTGCGTTAAGGCAATAATGATGGAGATTCCCGAGGCTGCTGGAACAGGCGCGATTGATGCCGTTTCTCTTTGCACGCACGTAATTGGCTCTCGCAGAACCCCAAAGCTGGCATCCCGCTAACTTCAGCCTTTGCTTTCCTGTCATTCCTGCTAAACCCTTTAAACAGAGCACTGTAAATATGCAGAATTGGACTTTGGGTTGTGTTTGTGTTGTATTCTTTTATAGGACATCTGCAGTCCAGCTGGCAGTGACAAGTCACTGAGGCTCCAGGAAGTTCAGCAGTTTGTTGCTTCTGCTTCCAGGTCAGTTGCAGTCTGGCACTGGTTGTGCTCACAAAGGTTCCCGTGCTTTAGGCCTGGTTCAACGCCCATGTGAGATAGTTGTTTGGCTGGGGAATCTCCAGGGAAGTAGTGTCTGTGTTTGTCGAACCCTGTTTCACTTCCTCATTGTAACAAGGGGAAGTTGCATGCTCTGGGTTCTGCTTCTTAAACACTTTTGTCCTTGCAACCTTCTGGAACACAGGACAGTCCAATAGACTCCTCAGTGCCAAGATCTGTTTCTCACTTATTTTTCTTTACTTAGCGCTAGAGGTAATTTCAGGAAGACAGCGTCACATTTCCATACTCGACACGTAGTCTTGCCTTTTCTGACTTTTGTCACTTGCAGATGATGTTAATATTGTGGAAAAAATGTCAGATTGAAATTTCTGTACAAAAGGAGGACAGCAACTCATGTACATTAATTTAAAAAAAAAAAAAAAAAACTGCAGAGGTAAGACAGTTGTGTTTATTTAAAATGACACTACACTCAACTGTGGATGGTTTCATCTTGATGTGGGCCTTGGTGAGGAAGTGCTCTTTGGCCACGTTAGCCGTTTGTGATTATGTAGGTGTGCCTTACGTCTCTTTCATTTCCTCTTTTTGTTCTGAATGGATCCACTAGTGTTACATCGGGAAATTTAATTAATGTCCTGGGACACCATTTGTTTTCTAATTTGCCATTGTGGTTTAATACTGAATAAAATGTATGTGTTTCTATCTCCCTGGACATCAGTACTTTCTTCTAGTGTCTTGCAGCAGCTCTGGCCTCTTGCGTTCGGCTCCCAGGCCCAAAGTGTGTCGTACACAGCAATGTGTGCAGGTTGCAGGTGAGCTCGCATGGTGCGTACAACACTGAAGGATTCCAAATAGTGTAAGAGGGGATGAGGGACTTTACACTTTGAACCCCACTCTCTGCCCACCCACAGTGCATTTGCAGGGAGTCTACAAGGACTAATTTTATTTTTTAACCATAAACAAGGGCACAAACCATCAAACACGTAATATGCTGAATGTATATACTACATAGGTGCAGTGTTATGAGTAGTTCTTACATTTATTTAGCAGACACTTCTCTTGAAAGCAACTTCCAGTGAACTCTATGTAGTGTTATCAGCCCCCACACCTTATTCACGAAGGTGCTTTACACTGCTAGATCCACTGATGTATGGATGAGTGACCCCTTGTAAGCAGTGTAACACACACTCTGTCATTTACACACTATGGGTGAAACTGAACAGCATGTATTTGGACTGTGGGAGGAAACCAGAGCACCTTTAGGAAAGCCACACAGATGGGGGAGAACATACAAACCCCACACGGACTGAGTGGGAATCGAACCCACTTCCTCTTGCAAGGGATTCTTAGGGACATGGTGCTGACTAGATCTGAGAGGACTCCAGCCAGAACTTGGTACTCTTAACCCTGGGCTTCTGAGAATCTTGCGCCTGCAGAGCCACGATGGCACGTTCTATGGCTGACATCCAGGATTTCTAAAAGAAACACCCAAACCTTGTAATGCTGGCACTTTACCCACATACAAGTGAAAGGGGGGGGGTGTGGGGCGAATCTTAAATTTCCGGCAGCTGGAGCACTGTGGTTACTTAAGTGAGGGGGGGGGGAGTATCTTTAGTAAACATTTTTTTGACAATCTCATAACTAAAATATCTTACCATTCTATTGTGGTCTGAAAATTCTACAGTAATCCATTATGAGAGCAATAAATTGAGCAGTATTTTCTCTACCTATGGACATTTTTACATTTTAGTCCTTTGACCAGCTTCTTAAAGGGGTTTGTGTGTGACAGAGAAAGGAAAGGAAAATACTCATGACGTTCAGAATGGGTTGGGACTGTGTTTTACAATAATTCTTTGCGGCCGTGGAGCGCTGCAGGCTCCTTCAGAAGGCGGGAGACAAATTACCTTAATGGCCTCAGATGGCGCTTGCAGGATGAAGACCGCAATGACCTGCTGATACCGGTTCTGGTGCATAATCACAAAGGAGTTGGGAATCCCGGATGCTGGAACGGTAACGGCTGGTTAGTGGGACAATTGGATCTGGCTGCGGAGGCACCAGTAGGACATGCATATACGTTTGTTCTTCCATTCTGTCCCAGTACAAGCCTCACGTCAAGTCTCCCCCTTGATTGCGCGTGACCGACGCGTACATATTCAGTGGCTGTTGAACCCAACGATATACTGTATCTTAAATTGTATTTCCACAATCTATACAACAGCACCAACAGTACAGGAGAGTAAATTCTTATATTCTGTGGGTCTGATCTGCTGTCTGTTACCATGGAATTAAATATTTTTGTACAAAATGGATGTCTGCCTTTTAACATATTACTTATCTTGGGAACATATATTGCAGCTGTTACACTGGTCATATTCAGGTAAAGGTGATGATTAAGTAGTAGCTAGGTTCTTTATCGTATGTGACCCTGATGGTTCATGCATCAGTACAGGGGGTATCCACCTGCGGCATTGAGCTGGTCCACATTCCTCAGCTGTAGCCGGTCCAAGGAGATGGGCTGGTCCAGCACCGTGAAAGTGCAGCCCTCCTGCAGCAGTGTGTGTAGCTCCTGCACATGCGGTGGTCGCATGCCACTGTGCTCTGATCCTAGAGTCCGCTGGCGGAGATACGTCAAGCCTCTTTTCAGTGATTTTGCAATTAATCACTTTCACATGTACTTGTATACCTGTGTCTCTCACACACACCCTACATATGGCTGCGTCAGCACATGATCTCCATCTGCGTTTCCATCTTGGAGATCTTAGCAAGACATGTTAAAGGTTGAAAAACGCCGGACGTTCTGTTTAAATGCAGTGTCTTCACCTGGAAACAATGGGACTGAAAAACTCACCAATGCAAATCTTATGAAAATGATCTGCTGCACACGAACCGTCAAGTATCGGTACAGCAACAACTGCCACCCGTGTCCACGAAGACTAAAGCCACATTCCGGAAGTAGGGGGGCTCTCTCACAGGCGTGAGCAGAAGTATTGCTCTACGTTTACATTTATTCATTTAGCTGCTGCTTTTCTCCAAAGCTACTTACTCATTTACCCAACTTGTAAATCCAGATAGTTTTTACTGGAGCAATTTGGGGTAAATATCTTTCTCGAGGGGTGCTAGCGCAGGAGCTGCGATTCAGGCCTGTGACCTCTAACTCCAAAGGTGGCAGCTCTAACCCCTGCGCCACCTACTGCCCCAGTTCATGGCTCAGTGCTGAGTTGCTGGGCTGTTCAAAGGCTTCTGCCGTTCCAGTCAATTTTACGAGGGGACAAGCGTCAGGACTCAGTTCCACCAGGGGACAGGGAAGCTAACCCTGTGAGAAGATTGTTGGAGTGTACTCACTTTCTATATTAACTTTTTATGTTATGATTTACTAATTTGATTATTCTGTATCATTCACCATATGGTTTTCATTTTTCTACCTCATGATGTTACTTGAAATGCTTTCTTGATACGGCCTACTGCAGAACTTTCTGCTGCTGTAAAAGAAAATTGGCTTTGACTGCTTATTGGTGGTTAGCATGTCGATGTCATGCGGTGTACCATTTAATAAACTGAGTTGGTCCTTACCTTTTTACCCCTCTTGACCTTGGTGATGAGAAGGAACTCCTCGAAGAGGAACAGGCAGACCTCACGCAACTTTGAGTTCTCTGCCAAAAGAGACACGGTGTTGCTCTCATGCGCAGCGCAGGGACGCTCTGGCCTGCACGGAAAGTCTGCCAGGTTGCTACGGAGATGACCTTTGCTCCTACCTACGAGAGACAGCTTCCCTTCGTACAGCAGGCTCCGCTGCGTCACCAGGTTGTCGAGGCTTACAGCCTTCAGAAGATGTTTCAGATTCTGTAAGAAGTCAAAGCAAGGAAAGAGGAAATTTGCTAGAGCTGCAGTGTTTGTGTTTTTATTGTTATACAGGCCTTTATTTGGGGTTCCGGTGCCGGTGTAGATGTGGATGGTGTACCTCAGGGACGAAGCCTCTCTTGTTCTGCTCCCACACCTGTGGCCAAATCAGGCACTCTTTCAGCTGCCTGATGTTCTGATAGTTCTCCAGCCATTTCACCTTCCCCTCGAGGTCCTCTGTACACAGTAAGGCCACATCATCATCATCATCATCATCCCTTACAGCAGTGACAACTGCACTCGTGCTTTGTTTTATTTCACTATGTTTCATATTGCGGTTGCCAGCTCCGGTCCTGGTTCTGCTTACTTCAGATGGCACAGGATGGAGGGAAGGAAAAGGGAGGGAAAAAAACTTTTTAACAAGATAGGGTTGTGCAACACATTTCAAAGTACTTTTCTCATATGTGCTGCTGGGAATCTCATCTGCTGGATTATTTTCACTGAGATAATGAGAGCACAGCTGAGAGCTGGGATGGAGACAGACAAGACAGTTGCGCTGTGGGAAATGGTGGTGATGCCCAGAGCAGAGATGCCCCTTGGCCATTTCTCAGTGCCTCCCAGTTGCCTGTCACCCAAGGTACCAACTTCCCACCCTGCACTTTACCACAGAACGGAATTTCGTCGACCACACCCAGATCTCAGCAGCTCAACACACAAACCAGTCCAACCAGTACGGTCATGCTCAGAAGTCTTGAATCACTCCGGTTCACTGATAGCTGACAGCTCAAAGGCCAATTACCTGGATTGTTTGTAGCATTAAAGATCTTGGATGAAAGCCCAGGTGTTTGTTATTGCAGTTATGCTGTGATCTGGATTTCATGTGTTGCAGGTCACAACAATGGGACGTGAACCTGCACTAATCAGCACTAACAGGCCCATGATAACTCTGCAGCGAAAGACCCAGAATGGTCTTTATCCTTCATTCCAAGTCTCCACAGAGCCATTTCCTTCAGAGAATCTGTGCAGTGGGAAGGAAATAGCTAGAATCGAAGGGTAACGCAGAGAGCTCGCTCACGTATGCTCCTGTCCACCATCTCTGCCACCGTCTCTACGGCCTGCTGCTCCTGCTCGCTGCTGCTGCGCTTACAGATGTTCCGCAGCAGCAAGGGGTAGCGTGTCAAACGCTGCATCGGGGCCACCAGCAGGTCCCGGAGCTGCAGCCGTCGACACTCCGGATGGCTTTCGCACCACTGAGCATGGAGGGAGAAAGTGAGCTTCTGGGTACAGAGCAGAACGCAGTTGACGTTTTGATGCTACATCGAGTCACAGGAATGGCGTTTATCAGGACGTTACCTTCATATAGGCCACAAAGTCGTCCCTCTGCTTCAGGCTCTCAATGTAAAAGGTTGCCGTGGAGTAATTGAGGCAGTATTTCTGCTGGCAGTGGCAAATGCTCTCTCGGAAGCCCTGTACAGCAACCACGACATGCAGAATCGGTGACCTTTCACCTTGTCACCAAATGCCAGTTTGTCACCATTACAGGAAAAAACAAAGTACAGATCAATGTTCAGTACACCTTTCAAATGTGTGGCACGTGACTCCTCTTCAATGACGACATTACACGTTAAGTTAGCTGACATCATATCCTTGGACTTCAGTGCCATTTCAACTCAAACACTTAACTCTGACAGCAAAATCAGGTTGTGGCCCACACACACCCAGCAGGCATGGCCAGTGCTCACACGAGAGCGGTCGTATGCCCTGCACACACAAACGCACGCACGCGCAGCATCCTGCAGTGTTTGCTTGCCTTACTGAGCAGGCTGGGCAGTGGGAGGGGGGTCCCTGCGACAGGGATAGCCCATGACTGCTTGATGACTCGCAGAAGGCTGGTGAGGAAGTCAAAGCTTACCTGTGGAAGAGCGGCGTACAGTTCATCACTTAATTTGAAAATCCGAGTTAGGAATTTTCAAAGATACAAACATTTTTTTTGGTCTGGTTTGCAACTGCATTTTTTCCTATTTGTTCTATTTTCTACATTTCTGCTGCTTGAAGAGCAGCATTTGGGAAAGAATGCGTTTTTAAGTCATTTGAAATTATTTTTCTTTTAAATGTTGATGTTAAAAAAATTAAAAGACTTAAAAGGTATTTATATTTACTATAACTGTACTGAAGATTTTTTTAACAGAATTTTACCTGTTAATAAATCAAGGGAAATCTTTCATTAAGCAGCTATTGGCTTAGTGTACAGACACCCCAATGCAGAAATATGCTATTTTCATCTCTGTGATTCTAACAGCCACGATGAATGCAAGACTGGACAGTATGAAAGCACAACTATCAGTCTTATTCTGTGGTTTATTCTTGCCAACTGATTATCAGCGTAGATAGTTACAGAGATTTAATTTGATAATTGTCTCTCATGTCATCAACAGGCCTCTCAACCTCTAGTTAAAGGATGAAATGCACGTGAGAAGAAACAGTAACCTGAGGCACAACTTCTAAGTAGCACGGCTTCATTTAATTGCTTCTCTGAGTTTGAGATTTTTAAAGATTTTCCATCTACGCTGATCTGGGCATTTTAGGTGTTTTCCTCTAATGCGGCCGGACCGTTTGTGTGCAGAACCTCTCGACAAGTTCTCACCAAGCAGAGCTCATTCAGGTTTGCAAACAGCCTCCAGGGGTCGATGTCCTGCAGGCAGTCGCTCATCTGTAGGCTGATCAATGTGTTGAGGAACACCTGGTGAAGGATAGAGGGGGGAGCTGGCTAAATTAGCACTTCCTGTGTGCTTTAAATTCAGTTAACAAAGCGGTAAATATACACCATCCCTTTATCTAGCTTCAGTAATGTTAGAACTAGGAAGCTACAGAATTGGGATATGTTACCTCTTTCAGGACCATCAGCTGGTCCAAGAAGTACACACACTCGCTTGTGAAGAGCTCCCACACTGCCTCCTCTCTCCTGTAATCCTTGGTACTGTCCACACCTCTGTCCTCACAGCCATGGATCTTCAGGAAGATTTCCAGTGGGCAGTCCTGGGTTGGAGAAACACAACCTATCTGCTTCATCTCCCACATAAACTGCCTACAAAACTGTGGTTCACCTCCTGTAGAATCAGTTGTACCAAATTCACTGTGGTAGCTGTGCTCAGCAGCCTCTCACCTTGTACCTCTGAAAATCTGTTTCCCTCCAGTCCTGCACCTGCATGTTGGACAGGTGCTTCTCCATATCTGACAGAGAGCTTGACTTCCCTTTGGCCTGCTGTAAAGGGAAAGTTTGATTTTATATATGAAGAATACATGTCTTTGAGTTAGGCCACATTTAATGAACTAGAATATAAGGAATAAAAGCACTTTTAGAGTATTTTTGGCATTTCTTGGAATTCGGTCAGATTTGGGCAACTGGATGATTACATATTTTAACCAAATATCGTTTTATCTATCTCCGTAAATGACAGTGAGACTAAGCTGCTAGTTGTGGGACACTGAATCAACTTAGACTTATGGAGACAACACTGCCTAGCGTGTCCTGCCTGACAAGACCAGGATGTCCAGTGAATTGCCAGTAAAGGTGGTCATTGACTTGAGAATATTATTACTCTATATTGGTATTAGTTTAACACAAATAATGTGGAAAATGAGTGGAAAAAAAATGCAACAAAGGCCTATTATACAACATCGTATTTGTGCATGTTAATCGTTTGTATATCCTTATGATAAAGGTACAGTACAGGTGGTCCCCAACTTACAAAGGGGTTCCATTCAGTCAACTTTGTAAAATTGCCAATCCCCTTCTACTTCATTATATAAATCATAAGGTTACATAAGATATTAAAATGCATTAATGCAATATTTTATCAAAGGTTTGTGTCACACTTCACTAATTTAACCTGTTAACACATTATTCAGGTTAAAATAATACCAATATATAATAATATAGAGTATTATATAATAATATTTTCATCACATACTATTATTTTCACTTTCATCTCTACATCCATTTTCTGCTTTTTTCCCCAGCACCACTAGCGCACTCACTGTTTTGCTTGCTAACCATTTTGAACAAAAAGCAAGTTAAAAACCAAGGACCACCTGTATAAACAGCAAACAGGTCTGCAACTACGAGGAAATCAAGGGCCTACCGTGCTACGTCTTGAGAAAGGCCACTTTGATTTCTTGGTATCTGCAGTAAAAGAAACAACGGCAGGTGCTGAGTGTACAGTGTGAAGGAAGCAGTGTATGGGAAAGCCAGCTTTTACTACAGCTGTGTCAGTGATACAGAGGCAAAGGTAAAGGCTGAGGATAGAGGCTGAGTTTTTTCATAATCAAAATCCTGAACACACTATGCACCAGTAGCTTTGCAGAAAGGAAAAGTCTGACTTGGTATGTCATACACGGTTTTCTCTGTTTATTCTCCAATATACTTTTGTCTGATGGTTGTTTGTATGGTGCTGTATCTGTTCCTGTAGCAGTCATGAACAGAAAGAAGAATATTTTACCTGAAATGTTGGGGGAATTTAGGATACCTGCCCCATTGGACACAAACAGGTCTCCAGGTGACACATCCAACCCCGGGAGGCTGATCACCACTGAGCTGCGTCTTCTCTCCTGCAGCCTGGACAGAGAAAGGGAAAAGCGAGTGGTGCAGAGAGTGAAATGGGAAGAGAGTAAGAGGAAAAAAGAACAAGAAAAGGATGGAGAATGAAGAGGACACGGGGTGGGGGGGAGTACTGGAGTTCAGTCACTGCCATATCCCTTGTGGTATCCCACTTAAGTTTGTTGTGCCTTACATGCTCCCATCTGAGGGATGGGGTGGAAAAAACTGATCAAGGTCTGCTTAAAATGCTCCATAATCTTCACTTGCATCTACATATATTTTTTTGTGATGAAAAGCAAAATATTGATTGTAATTCCATGTCCATTTAGAATCAAGCTGTGAACTCATCCAGTGGCTATTCCTCAGCATGACTTGGTCTCTTTCTGATCTGCCCTTTCTATCTGGCTAAAGGCGATGAGACATAAGTCCTGGGTGTGGTTTATCTACCAATTGCCATACTTCTCAGCAGCGATAGTTTATCAGCAGATGATTAGTGTTAATAATCAGAAGCATTATGGCCAGGTATCAACACAGGCTATTTAAGGCAAGTGAGAACCAAAGCGCACAGTCAGTCAGTACAAGTGTAGTACCAAAAGACAGATGCTCACTGTAAAGGCTGCTCTGATTTGCCTTTTAATTGGGGGGTATTCCAGCCATGACGGATTTGTTTTCTTCTCCTATCAAGTCAGTTTGTGAGTTAGAATCAGTTCGAACTTCTCTTTCATTAATACCGGATGTAGATCTTCCATCAAAATGACAATGTGACCTGCAGTGTCCCAGGAGTCACGTCTAGTATGGTTTCTACCTATCCTATTTCACACAGCAGTATGTCTGAACGGGTCACCCATGAAGAGCAAAATATTACAATATGAGACATTACTGCCAACAGACTGTTTCAGCAGGAAATCACCAAATTCTTTCCAACATTTGCACATGTTTAAAATACCACTGCGCCGTGCAGAAATGAGAATCCAAGGGCACCGGGCAAACTCTACTTGCGGTGCTAGGAGTTGCATAACGTTTTTGACATTCCCTGGAGTGCTGACGTAAATATAACAATGTTGATTTCACCTGCAGCACTGGCATGCGTAGACCTGCAGTCCCAGATCTGACCGAGTATGTATTTAGAGATTTCTGCTGTTTTTGTTTATTCTGTCCTAGCCTTTCACTGGCACAAACTGGGGGGGGGGGGGGGGGGGGGGGAAATCAACCACACAAGTCCAAAGAGAGGAAAAACATGTTCCGGCCTTTTGGCCTCAGCACGCATTAGACACCCCTGGCAGGGCGATTTACATTTATTCAATCTGTGAGCACCTTTCTCCAAAGTGATGTACGTCTCAGAAAACAATACAAGTACTTTACGTAAACAGCGGGAGAGATGTCAGGCTGATCCGGCCCTTTGAGAAGTACTGACAGCAATGCGTGGCGATAGATCTCTCTGTTGTGTCGAACCTGCTCATCACGGTCCCAGCTCTCGCAGACACAGATACGCAAGCATTCTTACTCATTCCCCTGCTTACCGTCTACTTGTTTCACTTCCTCTACAGTATTATACTTTTTTTCTTCATGAAACAGCGAGGACAAACATGACAGCTGAGACTTTTCTGGTGTGGCTCTGCTCAACTGCCATATAGCACAGGCAGGTGTGTTCAAAGGAATGCAACCCTTTCTAACAAAAGCCACATCACCCCGCCTGTGGCAGGTGAACAGGTTAGCGCCGCCCCTGCACCTGATTCTCCTGGGAAGCAGCACACATGCTTGGTAACCCCCACAGCTGCCCTCCTCCCATATTCCACTCCCCTCCGGATGGTTGTTTCGAGGTTGAGCACATAGTACCAGAGGCTCCACTAACCGTTCTCAGGCCTGGGTTCGAAGCGCTTGATAGCAGGAGCTTAATATTTTATAGCATCGGAAGATCTTTGAATGGTATGGGAAAGTCAAGGGCCTAAAAATGCACAAACTCTTCTTTATCCTGACCTGTGGGCTACAAAAAACACACTGCTGAATCACACAAACATACGTAAACACCCTAGCTCTAAAAATAACTCTTTCTCCAGCTCCCAAGACAATGAAACAGCAAGGATGTTTGTTACACTCTCAGATCAGCTATTTTGGAACGCTTTGTTCTTTGCTCAATGCTTTTCTGTTTGATGACCATTATAAATGGCATATTATGCTGTCAGAGAGTCTGATATCCAATGTTTTTTTTCCACTTGGGATGCTCCGAGTTACTTATTATTTTTTTAGGACTTAATTTGTGGGAGCTGTGGAATGGCCTATATGATCTCAGGCCACATGTCCCACCCTGCACATCTAAAACGTTAGAGTAAACTTGTCCGTACGTATTGCAAAATCTTTACTGTATATCCTTAAACTCAATTTTTATAGACAGTTCAATTTCAAAGGGCAGGACAGACATTTAGCTGAATCAGTCTTGACTCATGGTGGGATTATAGTCGTTTAAATAAGATAGAAGATTGTTCTTCTAAATGAACTTGTCACAGGTTACACACGGATAACGACGGTTTGATCTCATCTGATTAAATGCATTTTGTGGCTGCAAACAACTCAAGTTTCTTGGAAAGAGTGGCACTGCAGATTTTCTTCAGCTGTCAGACCTGCATCTTGTATAACAGATTTAATTCATCAGGCATTATATCCTGGAATTTGAGAGGAAACCAGATGAACAGGGTACTGTACAGGGAAAGACATACAGTAACACACTGAGTCTAAAACAATACAGGAAGGTGGAGCACTTTGATTCTCTCAGAGTAAAGTCAAATTTAAAATTAAAAGCAATTAAAATCAATTTCATTACAATGGGAGGGGTCGGGGGGGGCATGGTGGCGCAGTGGGTTGGACTGGGTCCTGCTCTCGGGTGGGTCTGGGGTTCGAGTCCCGCTTGGGGTGCCTTGTGTGTGTGTGTGTGTGTGTGTGTGTGTGTGTGTGTGTGTGTGTGTGTGTGTGGGAGGGGTCATAACAGTTCTCGTGCCAACGCTTCAATTTGCTCGGGCTCCTCTCTGGACCGCTCATGTAAACATAGTGCTTCGTCTGGAAAAGTACCTGTACCTCACACTGTTGCAATTATGGACTGACTACACATCTTTATATAATAATGTACACATGAAAATCATCAGCACATGTAGTATATATACAGTGTATTGATGAATGTCAAGCAGTTGATATGGATTTATATAATATGTGCAGTACAGTTATACTGATCTATACTCTGCAGTATGTTTATACTGAATCTATGCTATTTGTTGTATATTTGTATCAGCTATTATCTGAGCATACTTCTGTATTAGATGTTTTCTGCAGGACATCAGATTATGCTGCCTCCACAGCAGCAGTTCCCGTAGTTCAAATCTGGCAGATGTACAGAGGCAATGCCTTCCCTCCCCACACAATCCTCAACTTCCACCCTAGTCACCATTTCCACCACATCCACTATATCTTTCATTGACCTTTCGGCTCAATACGGTGGTTGGTCTGCTATGGACTTATTTAGGCTTGATGTGATGGGAACTGCTACACAAACACACACACATAGTTTACTGGCACATCGGCGAAGACAGCTAAAATTTCGTAATGTGCTGTAACTGGGTCAACAGTAACAATCTCCTACACACCCTTTCACAGTGGCATCCTCAGGCTAACGGGATCAGAAAACGCCACTCCTTACATCGGCCCCAGCATGGCTTCTGTCTGATGTGTACCGCTGACGCCTCTACCTCACTGGGCTCCAGCACAAGCTCCTCTTGATGGCTCTGACACGCTGCTGTGTGAGGCAGCGCCTGAAGCATGCTTTATCCTGGAGTAGGGCTGGGCAGGACCAGACCTCATTAATGGGCAGGGTGGCCAAATAAATATTCCTGGGGGGCCCTTAGGCAAACTACAGTCATGAGTAGGAGGTGCACTAATGAGGTGTAATGCAAAATGGTACATGCATTACTATCCATCCACACAACAGAGCGATGCGATTAGTTGAGTGCTTATCTGGGAAGCATAAGAACACACTCTGAGAGGCACTATCACCAATACAAGTGGAGAATGGCAATCATTTTCTTAATTCTAGCATTTACATTATATTTATCTTCTTGAAGGCTTCATATTTGTCTACTCTCAGCTCTGACATGCAAAGGAGTGTCACTAGAGCAACCAGGGAGACTGCTCTCAATCTAACCAGACCTTTGTTTTCTATATATACAAAATATTCAAATTATTCTTTTAGATACTGGGCTCACCTACCATTTGTGGGATGATTCCTTTGCCTATAAAAGTAAGAAGACATGAATTCATTAGTGGATGTAGTTCAGCTGGTAGACAGACTCATAGAGACTACTTTGGCACTGATATGATGAACACAGTAACATGTAATTTCTGCTGCTTCTACAGGAAATTCAAACCATCTCAAATGCTAAAATAACATTGTTTTGTAGACAAAATATTAATCTTTCAGACCTGGCCAATTTTCAACACCACAAAGTCTGTTGGCAGCCGTGGCATCACATCACACAATAAATAAATGATAACATAAATGTCATTAGGGGGAAAAAAAAAATTTCATCAAAGAAAGAGTGCCGCACTGTACTTGTCTCAAAGCGAAAGGGACTTTGTGAGAAACCCGAACGACCACTTATATTTTCAATATGTTTCATAATTATAAATTGCAGTGATAATTGTTTGAACGTATACTTTTTAACCTGTCAAACTGAACAATTAAACCAAAAAATTTGTAAAGCTTTGGATCAGGCACAGAACTTGAGCTCTCTGAACGCGATGCCTGTCCCCCAGGCCCATGTCTCACACTGCAGTGAAGTGGAGCACTACGGTGAACAGCTGCCTGGATGAGCTGTCACTGCTTGTAACTGCTGATCCACTGGCTGTCAAAAGATCTCCTTCTGGGTGGCTACTTTAGGAGGTCAAGCATAATAAGTGCAAGTCTATGAAAGAAAGCAATGGGAGCAAGTAACTACACCTTTCAGACGCAACAAAAGATCCACCAGTTGTACATACTGCCCTTACTATGTACGTTACCACTGGAAGGAATGACAAATTACAGACAAATTATGTATTTTTTGAGTAATAGTACCTTAAACTAGACAGACCTTTTAATACATTTTGAAATACATTTTAAAGGTACCTGATCAGAGTCATCTGTTCCTTCAGAACTATTAGATTCTTTTACGTTGAAGGACTCCTGTCTTCTGCGAATTTCACTGTTGTCAAGAGTGTTGGCTCTACTGGATCGATTTCTCACTTCAACTGGCGACAGATCAGGCTGGGCATCACGATCGTGTTTGTGGGGAGGGAAATGCTGAGGTTCAGCTAGTGGAGATCTTTGCCTTTCAGCAGGTGAAAATGAACTCCCTGACAAAGTCACCCCACACGTGGCCGAGTCCTCCCTTGTACTGTTCACTTTAGAGGGCTCTTGTCCATCAGTTCTAGGAATTCGAATGCTTGTCCTCATCCTCCTCAGGGTCGGAGAAGTGGAAATCCGAGCGGGCGCCTGCCTGTCGAAGTGGAAAAACGGAGCGACCGTTCCATCGGTTTCCACAAGAGATCCATGCTTCGGTTTCGACGGCGTCCTTTCTAAATCCATCCGCAATATGACGGGGCTGCTGGTTTGCGTTTCCTTGTCCGCCTTGGGTAGCAAGGCCGTCTGCGTGTGTATGCTCGCACGGCCCAAGCGGCCATCCCTCCGCCATCCAGCACACTGCCCATTTGGGGCACCCTCAAAGGTCGCTCCATTTTCGCAAAGTGTTGCCGCCTCTTTCACAGATGACATTTTATGCAAGAGGGCATCGTATTTGAAGTCAGCAGATGGCGATTCGTGAAATTTTATTTCCTCCTTCTTTGTCCTATTAATCCAGAGCTTCTCCTGCAAACAAGTGAAATGGAAAACAATTTCCAAAGGAAGAAGGGCAATAATAATGTTGCACAGCGAGTGTGTAGAGCACATGATTTCTAACATTGCCGTGTATTCTTTTGGCACAGATGCATATAATCTGACAGGGATTTTATGGGGAAAACAAGAGGAGCAGAGCAGCCCGTGGCACTGCGGCGGAGGCTGCGCTCCTCATCACACACACACACACACACACACACACACACACACACCTTCTTCACTCGCCAATTTCGGCGTAAAACACATAAGATACTGTTACACACTATTTGCGGTCAGGAATACAGTTTGAGGTCTTTAGTCGCCTAACAACTTGTCACGGGGCTGGGGAGTCAAACATAACATGATGATGTTGGCAACAGTAATGAATAAAGTTACACGCAAATACTGGGGGACAAGAAGACAAGTCCCAGCCCTGTCTATTAGTCTATGGCTAATAATATAATATTTCCCGTTCTTAACGCAGGCGTAGCTACAACAAAAGGAATATTTTTTTTATCGACGCGGCTCTGGCATTGAGTAAGTAACTCGTAAATAATTCGTTCGGTGATAGCGGCGCTTACACTCAGAAACAGTTACTGTGTAAAGATACGTTGTCTTCTTATCCTAAAGTTGCCAAATGTTTAATAACTTACAGTAAGAGCGTCCGTCTCCAGCTTCCCCGCGAACGTCGAGCCGCGGTCTGTCGATCGCGAGAGCTGCGCGTGCCGAGACGCGACGAGCGGCTCGAGGAAGGTCCGCGCGCGCTTCGCGTCCTTCGCGCTCGGTCACCTCCAGGTGCGCTCGCCCGCGGAAATGAGGGCGCGCGCCTGCTCCCGGCGGCGTCCGCGTTCCTCGCGCCGCTGCAGCTCCCGTCTCGAGGCAAAGGTCGCGAGATACTGGCGGCTGATGCCACGCGAGCACCTCTTTAACTTTAACGGCCGTTAACAGCTAAGTTTCAGCGCCGAGTTCGTTGCCACAAACACCGTGTGACACGCAGCGGCGGGACACAGAACTCCGCCTTCGGCACAGCGAACCGATGCGACATTTCTTCACCGTGACACACGCTCGATTTTGGAAAAAAAAAAAAAGTTGTATAATATAATATGGAGGTTGTGATACTAGATTTTTTCACGACATGATCATGTGCCCCAGTCGACATGTATCATACGTGTTATGAAGCAGAGTTTATTATTCTGCTTTTTGTGAACAGTTATTTCTACTAAAAATGATAGATACCGCGTATATTACAATTCTTTTTCACAACTGTACGTCAAAGGGATCGAAGGCGGTGAAGTCAACTGTCTAAACGGTGAAATCTGCGATAATAATTTTCAGTAATTTTGAGGTTCGGGTTGCGTTTGCCGTGAAACGTGCGGAAATTCGTGCTTAGCGGTATTCGCTGAAGCCTAATAGAGCGGGGCCCCCAGTATTTTTGCGCGTAATTCCCTTGCGTCCTATTTGCTCATGTCTTTTTTGGCCTTTTTGGAACCTGACACCTTCTCAGGCCAGTTCGTACACGACCCTGTCAAAGAGCCTGGGAGAACTGGCGGCGGAAGCGAAGAGCCGCCGTGGACGCAGCGCGACGCGCCTCACCCTCACCGTTCCCGCCAATATGGCCAACGGTTTAATTGGGGCCCGTTGAGAGCAGCGATAAGGCAGTGGCGGAATGTACTGCGAACACACGTTATCTTCACTTGGAGATATGGTATCAGTACACAATGGGAAGAAAATGTAACTCTAGGGGAATGGAGAACTAAATAAATTGCAAGATTTTTTTCTGAATATGGTAGTATATTGGTTAGTGGGGCTTCCTGGGTTCCACTTCCTGCTGCTGTACCCTTGAGAAAGGTACCTCAATTGTCTGAACCGCTCATCCCGTACGGGGTCGCGGGGAGCCGGAGCCTAACCCGGCAACACGGGATAAGGCTGGAGGGGGGAGGGGACACACCCAGGACAGGACGCCAGTCCATTGCAAGGCACCGCAAGCAGGGCTCGAACTCCAGACCCACTGGAGAGCAGGACCCCGTCAAACCCACCGCACCACCGCGCCCCCCACGTACCTTAATTGCTCTGGTAAAAAAAAAAAAGCTGAGCTGTGTAAATGGGTGACTAACTGTAGGTAGCTGAACGTTATGTGTTGTTTTGCAGAAAAGCAGCAGCTACATTTATTCATTTGGCAGACACTTTTCTCCAGAGCAACTTACAATAAAACATGTTGGTGTTTAACAGATGCCTTTTCAAGGCACCTTACAGTGATAGATACACTACCTACAGTCATCACTCACTCACTCACTCATCTACTCAACAGGGTCATGTAACACATTGTCTCATATTCTATGGGCAGTTGAGAGTCACCAGGTGACCTGAAACACAGGTCTTTGGACTGGGAGAGTAAACCCACGCAGTAAATACCATACAGGCTGAACAGGGATTGAACCCACATCCTCTCACACTATTCAAGCAGTGGGAGACAACAGAGCTGTTCGCTGCACTGCTGTGCCAGTGTGCTGCCTGCTCATTGAAAAAAAAAATGGAGAAATGTGGAATTTGCATGTTCTCCCCGTGTCTATGTGGGTTTCCTCCGGGTGCTCTGGTTTCCTCCCACAGTCCAAAGACATGTTGTTCAGGTTCACCCATAGTGTGTGAGTGAGTGACAGAGAGAGTGTGTGTGTTCCACTGATGTATGGATGAGTGACCCAGTGTAAGTAGTGTATCTAACAGTGTAAGTCACCGCGGTGAATAAGGTGTGTGGGCTGATAACACTACATAGAGTTCATTGGAAGTCACTTTGGAGAAAAGTGTCTGCTAAGTAAATAAATGTAAATGCAAATGACAGATATACGAAAAGTAAAGCACAGAGGTTCTCGGTTCTGGCTCCGCTGTGGTGGAATGACCTTGCGCTCTCACTCAGAACTCCTGAAACTCTGTCTACATTCAAGATGAGTCTGAAAACTCACCTTTTCCGGACCCATTTCGCCCAAGATCTCTCCAGCTCACGTGTGGTCTAAAAGTTTATGCACCATAACTTTGCAATCTTCCCCAGATAGGCCTTTACACAGCTGCTACTCTGGCATTGTATGTGATTCTTTGTTTGTGTACCTTATTCTTTAAAAAATAAAAACATTTTGGTAGGAGGTTATCAAGATTCACCTGTCCTGCATTTTATGCATCTACTCGATTGATGAACATCGGTACATCAAGTGGAAAGTAACAAACTAGGTTTACTTAAGAATCATGTTTCTGCAGCCATGTCTTTTTCTCTTAATGTAAAGGACAAATTGCTTGGGGTCCATTTAGAGGTGTTAGGTGTCCTGCACTAAGCTGTGCTGATAAGTACCATTTGGTACAACTGGTGGCATAGTGGTTAGAGTTGCTGCCTTTAGATCTCAAGGTCACAGGATCAATCTTTACCTCTGGCTGTAGTGTCTTTGAGCAACATACTTACCCTAAAATGCTCTAGTAAAATTACACAGCTATATAAATGGGTAAATAATTGCAACCTTAACATTGTAAGTGGCCTTGGAGAAAAGCATTAGTAACATCTAAGTGTTGCTGTGTTCAGTTTTGAACTGGGTGGTGAAACCCTCTTGTTAAAATAAATATCTAGCAGTGCCGAAAACAAAACGACTGGCAGTAAGTATTGGGCAAACGTATGACATTTTCAGTATAAGTCAACAACAGACATTCAGTGATATCCGCATTGCTGGGTGTGGCTGTAGAGATTTGTGAAATACCCACATTTGCAGAGCTTATATGTAGAGAGAAAGCTGAACCATAACAATTTACAAGTCGAAAATAAGTTCCTGTGCGACGAGGGATTGTTACTCTGACGTTATAGATATGAAACTTGCTTTGGCAGAGAAGTAAAAACTTCTGTTCCTGTAATCCAACTGTCTCATAACTGAGTTTGAAAGTTTGAAGGGTCTTTTTTCTCTGGACTCCCAGCAGTTCTAAAAAAAAAACAAAAATCGAGATTTCAGCTCAAGGGTTGTCTTATGATCACACACACACACACACACACACATTTTCAGAACCGCTTGTCCCGTACAGGGTCACGGGGAACCGGAGCCTACCCGGCAACACAGGGCGTAAGGCCGGAGGGGGAAGGGGACACACCCAGGACGGGACGCCAGTCCGTCACAAGGCACCCCAAGCGGGACTCGAACCCCAGACCCACCGGAGAGCAGGACTGCGGTCCATGTCTTATGATCACTGAATTCTATTAAGAAATGTACACTTCAAAGAGTCTGTTGACACGTGCTGTGTTCCTGTGTGTGGTGCGTGTATAAATGTGTATACTGAACACGCCATTCTGTTTTTCTTTTATATTCACATTAAAGGAATAACAGGCGATTCTGTTTTTGCACAGTTCAGTATCTGTAGGAGTGTGTGAAACACGGTATTCCAGCGTAAGGCCACTTCCTCTCCATTGATCTTATGAGGTATTTTTGACAGTTAATCTGCGGAGCCAAGCCCGTTCCTGCCGCACGATCATTTTACACTCATCCATTATGACGGAGGACAAAAGCCACCTGCTGCAGGGTTCACATGCTGGGTGTTCTCCTTTAACCATACATGTAGTCATTGCCACAACGAGAAAAACCTGACTTTCGCACAGTTGTCTTTGCTTGTACATGTTGTTTTCGTCTAAATACTGCATAAAAGGTGTATATAGAATAATGTGTACAGTGGCATTATTAACTCGTTTGCAAGCATGTTCTAGAACTCTGAACCCGATTGATGTTATTATAATGTTCTGATGTTATAGTTAAAATTTAGTATTTCTCTATTTCGATGTATGTTGCATTGTATGCAAATAGCTTTATCAGCAGTTCCAATAATAGGAATAATAATAAGGTAAGAGGTTTTGATGATGCTGCTCCTCACAAAGAAACTGTTTGCAGCTGTCAATGGCAGCTTTTAGTTAATGTAATTTTGTTTAGATCCTCTAGGTGCAAGGGGGTGCGGTGGCACAGTGGATTGGACTGGGTCCTGCTCTCCGGTGGGTCTGGGGTTCGAGTCCTGTGTGGCGTCCCATCCTGGGTGTGTCCCCTCCCCCTCCAGCCTTATGCCCTGTGTTGCCGGGTTAGGCTCCAGCTCCCTGCCCTCCCCCCATGTGACAAGTGGTTTCAGACAGTGTGTTTGTGTGTCTTCCAGGTGCTCTGTGGGGCACTGCCAATTACTGGAGCAGCGCTACCCTGACAAAAACTGTTACCTTACCTGTTAACATCATGTGCTTTAATTATTTCTTTAATATGATATCTTTGGAAGTGTATCTTTATTCGAAGGAAAGTGGAGAAATCTGGATGTTTGTGTTCTATTCTCTGAGTCCTTGGTGTAAATTCAACATGGTAAATTACTACAAGGGGTGGCATTCAGCCAATTGGGACTGTGGGATGCAAGATGTCTGGCCATAAAGAACAGATCTGTCACAGGTGCGGTGATAAATTCTGGGTAGCTGTTGTGGGCGGATGGGAGGGAGGGAAGGTGGGTAGGTGGGTGGGTAGGGGGGCTTTGTGGCACAGTAATCCTCTGTGGGCAGCCTTGTAATAGTTTACTGTTACTGCCCCCTAGTGGTAAGAGCGAGTTCCCGCTGAATTGATATATTAGTTCCTGCCATCCAGCTGACAACTGCAGTATATGAGGGTAAATTACATGTAAATACTATGTAGAACAGGCGTGGTGGTGCAGTGGATTGGACCGGGTTGTGCTCTCTGGTGGGTCTGGGGTTCGAGTCCCGCTTGGGGTGCCTTGCGGCGGACTGGCGTCCTGTCCTGGGTGTGCCCCCTCCCCCCCCCGGCCTTACGTCCTGTGTTGCCGGGTTAGGCTCCGGTTCCCTGCGACCGCGTATGGGACAAGCGGTTCAGATAGTGTGTGTGTGTACGTGTACTATGTAGAACATAGTATGGGTCCCTAAATGTCTGTGTTGAACATATTCTCTGTGTGCTTATAAATATATGTGCTTCTGGCCTCATTTGTGATGCAGATGCTGTCCTTGTACCTACAAATGTCCTCTGGTTCCTTGTGTCATGAACATTTGTGCTATGAATTTTCAAAAATACCAGCATTTTCTAGTTTATTTATGTATACTTAATAGTGTTTTGTTAACTGCTGTGTTTTCTGAGGTTTCTCTCTTTTCTGGAGTAAAATGTACATGAATGTCTGCATCCTACTGTTAGTTTTGAGCAAAACACACTCAAAAGGAATTCAGCCCTTTATTGACTAGGGGTTAAAACTTAGGGGTTAAAGTGATTTGTGAGTTATGAACAAATCAAGTTACAAACAGATGTCTGGTCCCATTTGTGTAACTTGAGGACCTAGTGTGTAACACCACTTAGGAGGTGTTGTCTCTGATGTAAATATTATCTCAAGTCCCACAATATAGACCTTTGGGCTAAGGATGCCCATGACACGTCATTCAAATTAGTAAAAAATTAGATGTAGGGAAAAACCACAGGTGATAAACATACACATTTCTCATCCTTTTTAACAACATATTCTTTATTTCCATAGCACAATGTCTTCCTCTGATGTGATTTCTCATGACAGACATTTGGTTCAATAAGGGGTCAAGCAAAACTATCATCCATAGCAATTTTTTGTATAATTTACAAGGCAATAGGATATCCGGGGGAATGTCTGAAGAAAAATCTCACATGGTAGCACTATACTGATCCCAGGATGGCCACCACTGACCAGCATGTCTGGAATTTGTCATGGGCTCCAATTTAACAAACTCAGCACAACATTTCCCTCTGCATTGTCAGTCTAACTCCTTACAAAGAAAAAAAAAATCACGTTACAAGCAGGTATACAACTTCTGTTTGTGAAATGTATTCCTTTAGAAGTCCCCTACTTTTTGGTTGCATTTCCTTTGTTATCCTACCATCTTTCATTTTTCTGTTGCTTGGAAACCAGAAATGCTAGGGTCTCCTGAGGCTTTCTGTGCAACTCCAAACTTGTGGGAAATTTGTTTCCAACAACTTTTACTGCTTTTCAAAAAAAAAGTTAAGAAGTGTCACGGCTTGTATACAAGGATCAGGTTGGGATACCGTGCGACATGCACTGTATCTCCCCATGGAGCTCTTCACCAAAGGTGGTGAGGGCCATGTAAACACCCTGCTGGGGTTACTGTTAACTTCTCATTTGAGAGTTTAATGGCAGCAGGTGTCATTTTCTGTGGTGTTCCCAAGAGCAACTGGAATTCTATAGCTTGCAACATTGTTTGTAAAATAGCCTGGAGCAAATAGCCAGTGATTTGATTTAGTGTAAAAGTTTTCAAACGCCAGTCGTGGGTTGAGTGAGGATGGTGTTAAAACATAGGAGCCTCCTAATCTGATCTTGTTGCCCTTCACCCTCCGAGACCCGGTTTCAGCACTGGAGTACTGGTCCCGGTGTGCGATGAGGTCAAAGCCCCAGTGCTGAGCTCTACGGTCTTCCGCTCAGCAGAAGTGGGGTCACGACTCTCTGTGCACCAACAGGGAGCCAACAGTGGATGGCAGTGTTTTCACTCACATCCCCGAGTCCCTGCCCTTGGTAAAGGACCATGCTGCTCGTTCTTCTGCCAGGTGGTTTTGGGTTCACTGCAGGTCAGCAAAACCGTTCAGTGCAAGTCACAAGATGTTTTGCTGCCAAAGCAAGCCTTAAATCTGTATGAGGCTATGTTTCCTTCTTTTTACCATGGCCAGTTTACCGAAATCACATGCGGTTCATTATGTAATACTGTTCCTTCTTTGAAGTGTGAAAGATTGGCAGGTTTCTAGGGTCTCGCATCAGGAAGAGTTTTGCGAGCCGTGAAGGATAATTGAATGGTTGGATCCGCCACAGGTGACTCTCGTATCCCTTGAACTTCAGAGTAGCTGCAGTCGCTGACAGCACAGTGCGAAATTTCCAAGGCTTATCAGGTGGGTCTTTGTGTGTATGTGTGCATGACCGGCTGTGTTTGCGCACACATTCTCCTTTCGCATCCCTGCCGGTGTGTACCTCTGTGTACCTGTGCACATGAAACACACAGACCTCTGTGTGGCGTTGGCTTTCTGAGAGGCTGCAGCCGGAGCAGACAGAGCTTACATAATGTCTGTGTCTCGTCCGCAGTGGGAGTGGGTGAGGAACGTGCTGTCTGCACTGCGATGGGGATGAGTCACTGACCGTGGGGGGCGGGGGGAACGGGGGGGTGAACGGGGGGGTTGGGGGGGCGAGAAGAGATGTGCATGTGATGGGGATCGTGACTTGCTGCAGGAATTAACCGTTTACGTGCCGCGGCCTCCTCTCTGCAACAGTCGGGCAGTGCCGCAGTCCCAGGTGAACAGGTGCGCTCGCAACTTGGCTCAGTAACGCTTTTGCACGTTGGCCCTCGCTGAAGTGCATCGGGTGTCCGCCGAGTTTCTTCGTCTAGGTGCAGTCCAGGTTCCTCGGATCCAGTGGATCCAGAGTGATCTGAGACGCTCCAGCTGCGTTCGCCAGCTAACACTGAGCATTCTCCGTGTCTCACTGAGACCGCGGGGAGCCCGAGTCCTGCACGATGACACACAGCAGAGTCCTGGATGTGCCATATGTGTTATGATTTGTGTAGATTTCACCTTCTGATGTGTTGCTTTGTAGCGTGGCAACCGCTTGCCACGTAGGCAAGCTGTTAGAGTGCCAGGAGGAAGTGATGGCAGCAGAGATCCCCCAGCTAATGGCACATATGCGGACGCATGCGCAGGCCTGCATCCGCATCTGCAGTCAGAGCGGGGCACACTGCAGCTTCGGCAGCAGCATCTCAATGAGCCACTGGCTAACAGCCGGCCAGATTGCCGGTCTCTGGAGCTTCCTGTAATGCACACACACACACACACGCACACACAAAGTGAAGCAGGGAGATGATGTAAAAGACACCCATCTGCCAGTTGAAATTCAAAATTACATTTTAATAATTCACTCTCAGCCTCTTGCTGTCAGTATGTGCGTTGATGGCCTAGACAATTAATTGTACATTATTGCATAAAAAGTGTTTATTTAAAAAAAATAGCTTTTGAGCAAATGTGTTTTCTGCATGTTGATTAAACAAAAAACATACGCACTGTCAACAACCGCTTGTCCCGAGCTGGGGTGCGGCAAGCCGGAGTCTTATCCAGCAACCTAGGTCGCAAGACCGAAGGGGACGCACCCAGGACGGGATGCCAGTCCGTTGCAAGGGACCCCAAGCAGGGTTTGAACCTCAGACATGCCAAACAGTGGGCACCAGCTGAACCCACCACACCGTACACCACACCATACACCACCCCACACCACCGTGAAACTAAAAGCAAAGTAATTACTGACATGAGTTCCTGAGCAGTCTAGCCTGGAGAAACGCTCTCCGCAAATCGCACTCCAGACACACAGTCCCCACCAGACCCTGACCTCCACTCACACTGATGCTGCTTGTTCACCACACTAGTCTTGCTGCTGTTGGCTTTCCAACTCACACTTGTTTTTTTTGCACATTTTTAGGGCCCTGCGAACTGCCTGCAGCATTATGCAAATGACTAAATGTACACGTGCCGGTTCTCTGCAAATGCTTGAGAGTGCAGAGTGTGTAGATGCGATATGACTACTGGGGGGGGGGGTTCATGCTGCAGTTTACAACAGCAGTCAAAAGCTGCCAGTATGAGTGCACTGCTCTCTCTAAAGGTGAGAAGCAAGTTTAGATCTACTGTCTGTATTTCCACGGAGATGCACATATAGATGGTGCTTCTCGGCACATGATGCCATTTCAGTGATGGACAGGAAAACCACATGGAAACCAGAGCGATCACAGTCAAGTGCTTTTAAGCAGCTGCAATAGCCGTCATGGTGATTTGTATCGTCTCTGTCATTAGGACCGTGGAGATCCTCCCAGAGCAGCCACTTCTGGTGGAGCACTCTCACGATCACATGTTTGGTGTGTTGCGCAAAGCAGCTCAAACGCAGCAAGGTCAGCAGGCAGAGAAGATCCCCTATTGGAGACTGTGGGGGTGAGGATTGTGGGCACAAACCAAAGCAGAAGAACTTTCATTGGGAAGTTCCCTTCTCCTTTCCAGTAAATGAAATCCTTGTAATGATTCCTCCTGCCACCAGTTGTCAGTGTTAGAGCAGCTGAAGGGTTGGGGCCGAGGGCCAATCGCCGTCACCTTGAGTGGGTCTAACCGATACCTCCGCGCCAGTGGCGACCCGGTAAAACCATAGCCTTTGAGATTCCACATGAAATATTAGAGAAAATGTCAAGCGCATGGTGCAAAGGATGCTGTTGGTGTGAGAGGGGTGGGGTTGTAAATGTCATATAAGTGAAGGTGGCCATTAAGGCAGACCAGCTGTTGCAGGGCATGAAGGAAAGGAGACCAAACCAGGGGCCTAAAAATGAGCAAAAGACCATAATTTCTGCACCGACGCTTGTCTGACTCGCGGACACTGCGTGGAAACTGAAGTCTGTTTTCCATGAGCTTCGTATTTTTGTCCACCTTGGTAAAATCCTTCATGCTGCCGCAACATTTTTCTTTAATAAT
This sequence comes from Scleropages formosus, assembly GCF_900964775.1. Taxonomy (NCBI): domain Eukaryota; kingdom Metazoa; phylum Chordata; class Actinopteri; order Osteoglossiformes; family Osteoglossidae; genus Scleropages; species Scleropages formosus. Next base: position 196,975 of record NW_021641046.1, on the reverse strand, counting down.
CACTGCTGTTTACCAGCTTTTTTACCAGCACTTCACACAGGGTAGATGCTGACCTCTGAGCCCTACTTTGCAGAGTGTCTCCCTGTGGCTGGAGGCTCCTATTCTGTCCAGCAGAAGTGCGTGACTGCACATGATCTTAAATAATCGCAGGCTCGACCGCCCTGTCCCATGGTTTTTGTGTGAATACCTTACTTCATTTCGGTTTCTCGTGACTCTTACAGCTCAAAGCTGAAAAGGCCTTTTCACCGATGTTGTTTTCTTCTGGTCATATGGTAGTGAGTAAGACGCTGGTGACATTCCTGCTCGAATGACGGGGACGTCTGCGCGGGACCCCTGACCCGCAGTTTTGCGTTCGGTGGAGGAGGAGCGCTTGCGCTGTTGCGCACTCTTCGGTGTGTTGCATTAGGAATCACGTGTACTCCTCCCTCTGCTACCGTTGCGATCACCCTCGTCCACATTGCAGCCGCGGGGGGTATAGGAAGCAATCAGTAGACCGGCCCACCTTATGTGCTCAGTCAATAGAAACGGACAGCGGGGTTCATCATGAGGAGAGCCTTCTCGGGTTATGACAAGACCATTGCAAGGAGAATATACCTACATAGACTGTAGAGAATATACCTACATCACTATAATATACCTATACAGAGGTCAGAAGTGTGTGTGTGTGTGTGTGTGTGTGTGTGTGTGTGTATTTATATATATATATATATATATATATATATATATATATATATATATATATGCGGGCCTGTCTGTGTAATGTACATGTGTCTCCGTCGTCCACCTTTAGCTTTAGGGGTGATAAGGGGTTTCTCATAAGAGAAACTGTTGGACGACAGCACGCGTGCGTTGGTACTGATTTTCGTCCAGACCGCTGTCTGTATTGTAGTGCTGCAGCAGTGTATCTGTGCGTATTTCACGTGTGTGTGTGTGTCTGTGTGCGCGCTCGCTGCTGTCTGCAGTGTGCGCGTGTCCTCGTTGCCCTGAGTTTGGAGCTCCAGGCTGACTCACTGCCCTGGCGAGTGCGTGAGGCTCCCCCTGAGGGGCGGGGCTGGAGGCGGAGCATGTGACAGGCCATGTGAGTGGCAGGCTGGCAGGATTGGAGCAGGCCGCGTCTGCTGAGTGACTCGGGAGCCGCGAACAGCCTGTGGTTACGCAACAGCCGGCGCAGCCTGAGCCACCATCACGAGGCCTGCCATGTTCACCCCTTCCTTTTCAGTCCTTCCATCTCCCTCCCTCCTTCCCTCCCTCCCTCCCTCCCTCCCTCCCTCCCTCTCGCTGTCTCACTCCTCTCTCCCCCTCTTCTCTCACCACTGTCTGGAAACTGCCCTATCAGCAGAACGGTGTCGTTTAACCGGTGCAGGTTTCCAAGGGGTTTGGAGTTTCTTCTAGTTCGCTGGGGTTGTGTCAAAGAGTGAACGCTGGTGACTCGGTATGTAACTGTGCGCACGTGTGTCTATCAGTCAGTATCTCCTTCAAGGGAATTTTCTTTGTTGTTTTAAAACAGTTCGCAGCCAATCTTTCTCCCACACGGCCTCCTTCTGTACCCCCAGCCTGGTTCTTTCTCCACGTCTGCCTCCCTGTGTGCCCTGACTCCCACCTGCACTTGTAGCGTTTGTGACGGTACCTTTCTAATCATACCTCTTTGACTCTTTTCAGTGCTTGAATGACTGTCTGTCAATCCTCCTCAGTGACTGGTCTCTTTTTTCCTCAGCAGTATAATATACTGTCGGTTGGGTGGAATCATGGTAGATTGGCTCTCACCTGGGTGGTGCGAAGACATGGGTTCAATCCCCACTCAGTCTGTGTGGAGTTTGGATGTTCTCCCCGTGTCTGCGTGGCTTTCCTCCAGGTGCTCTGGTTTCCTCCCACAGTCCAAAGACATGCTATTCAGGTCCACCCCTAGTGTGTGAGTGACAGTGAGTAACAGAGAGAGTGTGCGTGTGTTCCACTGATGTATGGATGAGTAACTCACTGTATGTAGTGTATCTAGCAGTGTAAGTCACTGTGGTGAATAAGGTGTGTGGGCTGGTAACACTACACAGTATCTATTGTAAGTCGCTTTGTAGAAAAGCATCTGTTAAATAAATAAATGTGATATAAATGTAGATTGGAATATAATCAGTATAGTAACAAGACACGGGTAGACTAGGTGACTAGAAGATTGGAAATGCTTGGTCTATGTTCTGTGTTACTTGCATGTTGCAAATTCATTTGTCCTATAGGACAGGGGTGTGGCTAGGAGTTATTGCTGTACATATTACATATTTTTTTGCTTTCCTTCCTAATAAAATTACCTACTACTGGAATTTTTGTATGCCCTCTCCAGATGTGAGCCACTAGAATCATCTTCAGCATCACCGTTATTATCTTTCACCCCACTAGCGATGGCCCTGCTGTAGGAGTACAAGCTTCCTGTGGTTTGTTTTTCAGGACTTGGCCAGTCCCAGTGCTAAGAAAAGGGCCTCTATGGTCAGCTGACCTCGTGTGCCTCGCGTTGAAGTTATCTGTTTGTGAAGTCCCAGAGTATCGTGTCTCCAAGAACAATGTCAGTTTAGCTGGAGTTTCTGAATCACGTCCTCCAGTTGGACTGCACGTATTTCTGCCCAAAATATCCCCTTTGGATCTTCTACAACCTGTGATCTTATGTTACTCATAATAACTGTAACTGATTCCACAAACCCTGTGATTCCAAGTCATTCCAGATGTTATTAATTGGAATGTTTAACCTGGAAGTTCACGGCCTGTCACTTTCCATGCCCGAATGAAAGTCTGGGCACAGCGGTGCAGCAGGTAGCACCGATGCCTCACAGCTCCTGCTCGTACGCTCTGGGTTTGGACGTGAATTTGAAACTCTGCCATGCTTGCATGTTCTCGTCTTACATGGGTTTCCTCCCTCAGTCCAAAAACGTGTTTCAGGTGACTGTGAGAGTAAGTGTGTTACATTGGTCTGCTGTGTGGATGGATAAATAATGGTAAGTGGATTAATGCCGCATGGTACATCTAGCCTTGCAAATCATGTCGAACAAAGGAGTTGGCTAAATAGATACTTTGATGCGTTACTGCAATATTTCAATAAGCAGTCACTTTGTTGCTTTTTTAATCTCCAGGTGACATTGTGTGAATGCGCACTGATGTCTCACACAACCCTCCATCCAGAAGTTTCACATACATACACACACACACATAGTCTACAACCGCTTGTCCTAAGCAGTGTCATGGCAAGCTGGAGCTCAACCCGGCAACACAGGGCATAGGGGGCACACCCAGGACAGGACACCAGTTCATGGCAAGGCACCCCAAGCAGGACTCGAACCCCAGAGCCACCAGAGAGCAGGCACAGACCAAACCCACTACGCCACCGTGCCTCCCCCCAGCCAGACCTGAAAGAGCGAAACTGCACATAAACAGTCTACCTGTTGACTGCAACCCCGTGCAGTTACAAACTTTAATCGAAATTGCTCCGAAAATATGTTGTTTTTATTGCAATTAGGTAATTCTGGAAACTGATATTTTTAATGGAAAAATACCGTTATGGGGGGTGTGGCGGCACAGCGGGGTCTGCAGGTGCCACCTGTGGGGGTGGGTCTGGGGTTCGAGCCCTGCTTGGGGTGCCTTGCGCCGGAATGGTGTCCCGCCTTGGGTGCGTCCCCTCTCCCCTCGGTCTTGTGCCCTGTGTTGCTGGGTTAGGCTCCGGTTTGCCATGACCCCCCTTGGGAGAGGCAGTTATTGAGAATGGATGGATACCAAAATGTTTCAAAACGTAACTGATCGAAAGTATGTGTTCCAAGAAGCCAAGGTGAAATAAAGGCTGAACCTTCTGTTTAAGAGCTTTTAAAATGGAAATAGGTTCCACAGCATGGCCCAATGGCTGACTGGATGCTTCCTTCTGTTTTTCCCCACTGTGTATTGTGTCCAATGATTTCATGTGTATTATTGTATTGCTTGTGTCTCAGCCTCTGTAATTTGGGAATAACCCATGTCTTTGCTTCCTGTATCACTTGCATCGCCTAGTTTCCTCTATAATGTGTTTTATAGAGACTGGTTTCAGCTCAACCAGTGGAGAAGTTGGGTAATAATTGTTTCTGGGACTTTGCTTTCCTGACACAGAAGTGATCCATGAGAGTCCTAACAGATGCGAATAATCATCACGCAGCTGGCTTTGATTTCAGTTTGTACATTTATTTGTATTTCTAATGTATTTCTGCTTGTAATTATAGTTTGATAAAACTCTGCCAACAGATGTACGAATGTAATAATTATAATACATCACAGCACACTGAGAGTCACCAGTCAGTATAACATGGATGGATCTCCCAGCATGGTTGTCATGGCAGGTGTGCAAAGGGTCTCCTGATCCAACATTCCCCCTTTTAGAATATGGGTTTGTAAATGTTTTTGCTGACCGTGTGGTGACTTTCTTGAGGTCGGTCCCCATGGTGATGGTGAACCCTGAAAACAGATTTTGTGGAGAAATCCCCATAAATTAAAATGTTTTTCAAGTTTTTTTACGTAGTTATGCAAAAATGTTTTTGTCTGACCTTAACTTTTGTTTTCTATCTGTGATGGGGGGAGGGGCTGTTAGTCATTCATTGTGTGTGTTTGTGGTAAAGGTCTGTGTAAGTGTGTAATTGTTTGTGAGGTGGGGAAACGGTTGTGTGTGCAGTCTGCTTACGTATGCATGCAGGTCAGGAGAAGCAATTTGGCTGCACTTGGATGCAAATCTTCTGACATTTTTGTGGGTATTGTGTGTGTGGACCTGCCACTCTGTCCTCCTCAAGCAAAGTGTGTTCATGTCAGGGTTGTCTGCTAAATATCACATAAAGCAGTTTCTAAGGAAACCGCCACTTCTGATCTGCTGTTGGACGTCTGGGACCTGCGGGTTCCTTGGTCTCACTGGATGCCAGCACTTTCCCGGCAATTCCTCCCACACCCCGACGTCGTAGATCTCACTTAAGAATGACTGCTTGGTTTACAGTCAGAACCTTGATAAGCTTCAGTGGAGAATTTCAGCGAGTGATATCCTCCTTGCATTCTTTCATCGAAGAAGCAGCACAGTCTGCTAGACTCGGCCTGTGACCTCAGTGCTGGACGTGTATTTTAGGGTGTTATTCGGACACCGGTGTAACCTTCCAGAGTTGAATCAAAATTGAGTCACGCATTACCTCCAGATTCAGTGTCCCCTTAAATATAGTACATCCTAGTTCATTCTTACAGTCAAAGCAACACCCAGGTGCAAGGACAGGCAAGAATACCACTTCAGAGCTGCTGCAGGATTGGGACCATTAGTGACAGTTTGTCGTAGTTAATGTCCAAATAAATCCTTGGCTGTGAATATACCTGTTGAGGTGCTGGGTGTGGATTCCTGCACTGTAAGTATGAAATGCTGACAGGTGTTTGAAGAGTAACACTTTAAGCCAGTTTTATTATCGTTTCCCATACAGTATTATTTGCATGAAAATGGTGCCTGCCCATTTTATTACGTGTTGTGGTGAGGTGATGTTTTATTTTAATTAGTCATACATTGCTGCTGAAGAGTGTCCCGTTGGGCCTCTTCTTATTCCATGTCTTTTGTTTTCTACAGTGGATGTACGAAGGCTTGAGTTTGCACCCTGATCATTGTATGGGAGATGGAGTTGGAGGTTTATGTTCTATATATGCAGAGGGGACTATTTCAAGCAACAGACTGCAGTCTCACCAGCAGATAAGTTAGAGGAATCAAGGTGCTATGTTGGAGTTCAAACATCCAGGGCTTGGCTGGAATGAAGCTTGGGTCAGGTTCAGGGTCAAGGTCAAGCACAGAAAAGCTTTGGCTGCAGCTTGTTTCCCTCTTTGGTCTGCCTGTAGAGGAAGCCCTCCTCATGTGAAGCAAACCAGGTGACAGTGATCTAGCAGATGTGCCTTGCTGGCCAAAGTCTTGTCCCTGACGTAGGTCAGGTGAGCTTGCAGAATGCTGCCATATGGATTGAGGGGGTGCAGTGGGCAGCCAGAGAGGTTTCACAGACACACAAAGGTTTGGAGGAGGATTCCAGAGCTGACACACAGGTGAACCTGGCACTTTGATAGAGAACTGGGAGACAAATGTACAGGGAGTGTGTTCAGAATGGAGAGATACATCTTGCCAGGTATGTCTGGGAGCATGTTTCCCTTGGGGAAAACATTTCTGGAAATGGCTTTTAAAAATCCTTGTTTTGCTGACGTTTAAGAAAACAATAAAAACACATTTTACCGTAATGTTCAATAGAAGCAAAATACGAGGCTTCCAAATGGGCAGTTCATGTAGTCATGGGGCCGCTCTGCACTGACAAGCAGGATATGTGTTAAATCAACCCTCAAGGGAGCTCATTTGAACACGTTGAGACGAGAAATTTGCAGGTGCCTTGTTGTGCCTTTGAGTCAAAGACTCAGCTAAAACTCCTTAAGAAAGTATTAAGCTGCATAATTTAATAAAACGCGATGTAAAGCTTTGATGAAAGGTGTCTGCCAAGAAGTTAAATATGAATAATTAAAAAGCTTACAGTACAACTTCAGCTCACTGCATGTGGGAGTTCCACTCAAATTAGAGGCCCTTGAAATAATTCACTATTTATTAAATTATCCATCAAGACTCAGATATGGAAAAACATTTTCCCCTACGCAGTCCACTTTGGTTGCAGTATTTAGAATGGAATTTGCCATTTTTTTAGAGTTAAACTGGGCCACTCAAATAGAAGTCTTGGGGAATCCTCGAGGCCAGGAGTTGGGGACAAAAGTGACACATCAACACCTGTTCATGGCTACAGCTATGCAGGTATACACATTTCTTAAATAATTACTTTGCTGATACAGATTTGTGTATTTATCAGGGGTAATGCTGCAAATGGCATTGCGTAATATGGCTCATGGATCCGCAAGAAGATCCAGTAGTACTGGTGTGTGTCTACGTGCAAGGAGAATATGCGAGTGCAGTAGCGAGAGTGAGACAGCAGTGTTGATTGTGCTGGTGTATACAGTAGTGTGAGATGGCATTGGTGTGTATGTGCAGTAAAGAGAGTGAGATTGCGTTGGCTTTTGTACAGTAAGGAGGACGAGATAGTAATGTTTTGTGTGTGTGTAGTAAGGACAGTAAGAATTGATATCTGTCTGTATGCATACAGTAGGAAGCGTAAAATAGCACTGGTGTATGTGTGTGTGTGTGTGTGTGTGTATATGCGCAACTGGGATAGTGAGACAACCCCAAGAGGGACATAATGTCTTGCATGTACATGGTGCGCCTACATTGCTATGGTGTCTCAGCTCTCCTCTGTTCTCCTGCTTGCCCTGGGGGGTCATCAATCTGTGAATCGCTTTATCGTTAATGCATATACATGGTGCCACACACAGGCGTGGCAGCCGGAGCCAAGACTCTTTCCTGCACTTGGTTTAAAGCAGCAATTTTCACTTCAGGACAGTGATCTAACAGACTACATGGGCCACCTGCACCTGCATGTGCATCAGCTGTATGATCCATTGAAGTGAAGCTTCTTGATGCAAGATTGTGATTGAGATTGAGTTCACTTTGTATTTGGGAGTGTGAGGGGACATCTGCAGGTCCAAAGTTTAGCAAAGGCTGCATAGTTAGTCACACAGTCAGGTACGGTAATCTGTAAACCCAAGATGCAATGACACCCCAGTAATCAAAATAAGAACTGGGGTAACATTTCATGTCTGGCTCTGGAATTGAGTCCTGTAGCTGATTTTCAAAGATTTTAGACTTACATTTACATTTATTCATTTAGCAGATGCTTTTCTGTAAAGTGATGTACATCTCAGAAGGCAATACTAGTGTACTAAACCAACAGACAGAGAGGTCTAGATGCAGACATGCGATTCTTGCAGTCCAGTCAATTTGAACAATACCACCGTTTAACCAGCATGCATCACACGAGTAGCTGCGTACATAATTGGTCAGGAGTAGAGTCTTTTTTAAAAATTATTATTCCAATCAATCCATCCATCCAATTTCAATAACCGCTTATCCTGAGCAGGGTCACGGTGAGCAAGAGCCTATCCTGGGATCATTAGGCGCAAGGCTGGGTGGAGGGTACACTCCGGACAGGACACCAGTCCATCGCACAGTAGCCACACGCACACACCCCCAGTCACACACTAAGGGCAATTTAAACTCACCAATCTATGTGAACTGCATGTCTTTGGGGGGGCACCCAGAACCCCACACAGACACCGGGAAGACATACAGACTCCACAAAGTCTCACCAGGGATCGAACCTGCATCCTCTCGTACCACCCACACCACCCAGGCTTGTGGCCTTCTTTGGCTCTCCTCTGCTCTGAGGACAGAGAACAGAAGCTATTGAAACGGCAGCCTCAGGGACAGACGGAAAGCCTGCACGCCTCTCTAATCTGTTATGTAACAGGGAAAGCCCTGTGTGCCATATGGAGTTTCCTGTGTCTCCACACTCATGGCACCTTCAAAACCCTCTTGTCGACGGAACTGTCTGGAGGATTACATAAGGACCTCCCTGCTGTGTCCTCGTGTTCAGTGTGATCATGGGCCCAGCATGGTGTCTAAGCTGACAGTCCACGCAGACAGTCCGTGGTCCCTGTGTGTGATCCCTGCCCATGCCTGTATAGCCTGTGCTTGCGGTCTGTGCTCATACTCTGTGTTTACAGCATCTCTGTGGGGCATGTGATACAAACAAGTCACATGCAGAGGGTTTTGGAGATTAATGCACCTCTGCTTAGACGGAACTTTCCCAATCTAGAAAGAGCACATGGGGAATTCACAGGGAAGTATATTTTCCCTTGCCTTCAGCTCAGTGCGCACAAACTGCGCATTGTTATTCAGTAACTGTACACCGTTTCTTCAGTTACTGTTACGTGGCACTTACACAAATATAGAACACGTCTCACATTTGAGTATGCATAACATGCACTTCACCGGTAACACATTATGTGGGCATTTACTCCTCGCGTTTTTCTGAGTTTGTCTTGTGAAACGCAACTGAGCGGTTTGGCAAACGTTTGTATAATTTAATTAAAATTGATTGCTGTTTGAGGAATTTGTCATGTGCAATGCTCTCGTCTCATCTCAAATGCCAACAGAGAGACTGCTCTCTGTTGTACTGGGGGGTGTGTATTTTTCATACCACCTTTATTACATAACAGCTGATCAGGAGCTCTGTGAGCAACTCAATCTAACTGTGGGCAACAAGGCAGTGTGAGTGGCTTCGCACCTCTGGAACTGTGGCAGCAAGCACAGTGGCCGCATGTGCCTCTCAGTGTAGAAGGTGCAACCTGCAGTGCAATTTGTCACAACAGGGTATCATTTCACTTATGAGATTTTAAAACATTGTCACAGACATTTCTTGTTCATTTCCCTTTACTTGAGGAATTGGACGACTCACACAATTTTTCTCTTTCCTTCTTACACTTAATAAAATGGTGAGTTACCTGAGCATAAATATCCGAGAATTACTGATATATATGTAAAATATCAGTGTGTGTGTGTGTGTGTGTGTGTGTGTGTGTGTGTGTGTGTGTGTGTGTGTGTGTGTGTGTGTGTGTGTGTGTGTGTGTGTGTGTGTGTGTGTGTGTGTGTGTGTGTGTGTGTGTGTGTGTGTGTGTGTGTGTGTGTGGAAAGGGAGGTGTGGTGGTGCAGTGGGTTGGACTGGGTCCTGCTCTTCAGTGGGTCTGCGGTTCGAGTCCTGCTTGGGGTGCCTTGCGACAGACTGGTGTCCCGTCCTGGGTGTGTCCCCTCCCCCTCCGGCCTTACGCCCTGTGTTACCGGGTAGGCTCTGGTTCCCCGTGACCCTGTATGGGACAAGCGGTTCTGAAAATGTGTGTGTGTGTGTGTATATATATAGAAAATCTAAAAAAAAAAAAAAAAAATATTCCCCATTTGCCCCCCTTTTGCGGGCGGTCTTACTCCTTCAAGCTCGGGTCCTCTACCAGAGGCCTGGGAGCTTGAGGGTTCTGCGCAGTATCTTAGCTGTTCCTAGGACCGCGCTCTTCTGGACAGAGATCTCGGATGTTGTTCCCGGGATCTGCTGGAGCCACTCTCCCAGCTTATGGGTCACAGCCCCAAGTGTTCCGATTACCACGGGGACCACTGTTGCCTTCATCTTCCACATCTTTTCTAGCTCCTCTCTCAGTCCTTGGTATTTCTCAAGCTTCTCATGTTCTTTCTTTCTGATGTTGGCATCGCTTGGGATGGCGACATCTATCACTACGGCTTTCTTCCTCTGTTTGTCCACCACTACTATGTCCGGTTAGTTAGCCATTACCAGTTTGTCAGTCTGGATCTGGAAGTCCCACAGGATCTTAGTTTGGTCATTCTCAACCACCCTTGAGGGTGTATCCCACTTTGATCTTGGGACTTCCAGCCCATACTCGGCACAGATGTTCCTGTACACTATGCCAGCCACTTGGTTATGGCGTTCCATGTATGCCTTACCTGCTAGCATCTTACACCCTGCTGTTATGTGCTGGATTGTCTCAGGGGCATCTTTGCACAGCCTGCACCTGGGGTCCTGCCTGGTGTGGTAGACCCCGGCCTCTATTGATCTTGTACTTAGAGTTTGTTCCTGTGCTGCTATGATTAGTGCCTCTGTGCTGTCTTTCAGCCCAGCTTTGTCCAGCCACTGGTATGATTTTTCAATATCAGCCACTTCTTCAATCTGCCGGTGGTGCATACCGTGTAGGGGTTTGTCCTTCCATGATGGTTCCTGTTCTTCCTCGTCCTCCTTCTCGGGTTTCTGCTGCCTGAGGTATTCACTAAGTATCTCATCAGTCGGGGCCGTCTTCCTGATGTAGTCAAGGATCTTTGTTGTTTCATCCTGGATAGTGGCTCTGACGCTCACTAGTCCTCGGCCTCCTTCTTTCCGCTTAGTGTACAGCCTCAGGGTGCTGGATTTGGGGTGAAACCCTCCATGCATTGTCAGGAGCTTCCTTGTCTTGATGTCAGTGGCTTCTATCTCCTCTTTTGGCCAGCTTATTATGCCAGCGGGGTATCTGATGACCGGCAGGTCGTAGGTGTTGATAGCCCGGACCTTGTTCTTCCCATTCAGCTGACTTCTCAGGACTTGCCTTACTCTCTGCAGGTATTTGGCGGTTGCTGCTTTCCTTGCGGCCTCTTCACGATTCCCATGCGCCTGCGGGATTCCAAGGTACTTGTAGCTGTCCTCAACATCTGCTATGTTGCCTTCTGGTAGTACAATCCCCTCAGTTCTGACTACCTTCCCTCTCTTTGTTACCATCCGGCTACACTTATCCAATCCGAATGACATTCCGATGTCACTGCTGTAGATCCTGGTGGTGTGGATCAGGGAATCAATGTCTCGTTCACTCTTGGCATACAGCTTGATGTCATCCATGTAGAGGAGGTGACTGATGTTTACTCCATTCCGTAGTCGGTATCCGTAGCCAGTCTTGGTGATGATCTCGCTGAGGGGGTTCAGGCCTATGCAAAACAGCAGTGGGGACAATGTATCTCCTTGGTAGATGCCGCACTTGATGGTGACTTGTGCAATTTGCTTGGAGTTGGCCTCTAGGGTTGTTTTCCACTGCCCCATTGAGTTCCTGATGAAGGCTCTTAGTGTCCTGTTGATCTTGTATAGTTCTAAGCATTCCAGGATCCATGAGTGAGGCATCGAGTCATAAGCTTTCTTGTAGTCAATCCAGGCGGTGCACAGGTTGGTCTGTCTGGTCTTGCAGTCTCGAGTGACTGTTCTGTCTACCAGTAGCTGGTGTTTTGCTCCTCTGGTGTTTCTACCAATTCCTTTCTGGGCCCCGCTCATGTATTGAGCCATATGGCTGTAACCAGCCATATACCTGAGAGCAGCTTCCATGTTGTGCAGAGGCAGGTTATCGGGCAATAGTTGGATGGGACTGCTCCTTTCTGGGGGTCCTTCAGGATCAAGACTGTCCAGCCTTCTGTTAACCATTCAGGGTGGGTCCCATCCATTAGCAGCTGATTCATTTGTGTTGCCATGGGCTCATGGAGTGCAGTTAGCTTCTTTAGCCAGAAGGCATGGATCATGTCAGGGCCTGGTGCTGTCCAGTTCTTCATACGTGAGACTCTTTCTTGGATGTCTGCCACTGTGATGGTTACTGGATCCTGTTCAGGGAGGTTGCTGTGGTCTGCTCTTAGATCCAAGAGCCACTGGGCTTTGTTGTTATGTGATGCCTCCTTCTCCCATCTGTTTTTCCAGTATTGCTCAGTCTCCAACCTTGGTGGGTCCACTCTCATGTTATTACCCTGCCACTGAGTACACTTTGGATGATTCTGTGGAGAACATCTGGTTTATTCTTCTGTCCTCTATCTCTCTTGTGTACCTCTTCAGGCAGTTAGCCAAGGCTGTGAGTCTTTGCTTGGCAGTTTCTAAGGCCTCAGGTATAGACAGCTTGCTGTACTTATGCATGGTCTTCATCACCCCTTTCTGCAGTTCCGATAGCTGGCTAACTTCCCTCCATGCTGCCTTGATCTTGGCCTCTAGCCTTTTTTTCCATGGAGGATACTGCTTCTTATGCTTGGTATTCATGTGCTGTACATCAGCTGGTTGGTCTCAGTAGGAATTGTTCATAGTGCTGCATTCACATCTTCTAGTAGACTTTCAGTAGGTACTTCACTTGGTAATCAGCCACAGGGGCTCCAGGTGTCCTTCTTAGCCATGATCTTATCTCTTAGGTCAGCTGCTCTTGCATTCATCTTACAAGGGCTCATTGTTCTTGGGGCTTGGTACCCAATCTCAGAGTGTGGGGATGATGATATCTCCTCCCTGACCTGGCTCCCCCTTGCCATAACATTTGTGTTATACTTCATCAATCTCTAGTTGTTATAACACTGAGCTACTAGTTGTTTAGGCATTAGTCTTGATGTTGGGTTTCAAAGTATCCATAGGTCCCACATCCTCTTCATGTAACCCCTTTCACTGGGATTACTTGTGTAGTAGCATTCCAACAGTTCCCTATTCTCATCTCTTGTCCATGCATGCCTTGTTCTAGTAACCCACTTATCATCAGTATGTCCTGGTTCCCCAACATCTGGCAAAGACCTTGTTAATCCAGGCAACATCTGAGTCAGCATGGCTCTCTTTGTTTGTTTCACTCCAAGGTAGGCAGAGCCAAGCATAAGGAGGTCTTGCCTATCAACCCCCCTATTGGAGGTAGGCCATGACCAGGATTCAAACCCCAGTTTCCCATGTGAAAAGCAGCAATCTTACCAGTACACTATCCAGCCACTCATATATATAAATAAATATATATATATATATATTAAAAAAATAAATAAATAAATAAATATTATATAATAAAATATATAATCAGTATATATATATATACACACACACACAGTGATTTTTCTGTGTGCGGCTAGACAAGTTTTTGTGATCTTCCCCATTTCTCATGATAGCCCGACTGCCTGCAGACTTTACCCCACCTGACTCTGTGCTCTGGTGCCAAGATTATTTCTACAGGTTTAATATGACACCTGTTCGGTACCAGGGCTGTAGCTTATGTAATATGAATAAACACTGATAGATATTGTTACTCTGTGCTTTTCACACAAACCCATTTATAAATGGTGTTCATGAATAGACTTCACCCAAAAACCCATCCCAGGAAATTTGAATATGGGCTCTGGTAAACAGATCCATATTTACCTCCTTCTTATGACAGATGGCTTTTGGTAACCAACTACAGAGCAGGTCACCCTTCAACTGCAAGTTACAAACTCCAACAGCTGGTCAGACACTGACACTGTCAGTCACACACTTTATACTGCACATTATACTCTTGGACAGAGTTGCACTCTACACATGAGGTAATTTTATGTACAAAGTACAAACATACAGGCACAGGGTGTGGTGGTGTAGTGGATTTGGCTGGTGCCTGCTGTGTGGTGGGGCTGGGGTTCAAATCTTACTGGGGTGCCTTATGATGGACTAGTATCCCATCCAGAGTGTTTCCCCTCCCCCTCTAGCCTTGTGTTTCTGGGTTAGGCTCTGGCTTGCTGCTACCCCAATTGGTGCAAGTTGATGTTGGTTAGAAGTGTGGTCACCAGGTGTCCTCCATGGTGCATGTCCCTCTCATTATGTTTGGTCAGCTGGGGTGGAGAACAGGAATTTCAAAAAGCTGAATCGGTGGCACAGCAAGTAGCACTGCTGTCTCACAGCACCTGGGTGGTGCGAGAGGAGATGGGCTCAATCCCCACTCAGTCTCTGTGGAGTTTGCATATTCTCCCTGTGTCTGCAGGGGTTTCCCTCCCATAGTCCAAAGACATGCTGTTCAGGTTCACCCATAGTGTGTGAGTGGGTGACAGAGAGAGTGCGTGTGTTCCACTGATACATGGATGAGTGACCCAGTGTCAGTCTATCTAGCAGTGTAAGTCACCTTGGTGAATAAGGTGTGTGGGCTGATAACACTACATAGGGTTCAATGGAAGTTGCTTTGGAGAAAAACGTCTGCTAAATTAATGAATGGAGCTCCATGTCGCTCTACCATAAGGCATCACTCACTGAACAGTGACTGCTTACATTTATTTAGCTGACACTTTTCTCCAAAGTGACTTAAGTTATCTGGAGTCACCCATTTACACAACTGGGTAATGTTTACTGGAGCAATTTAGAGTAAATACCTTGCTGAAGGGTACTACAACAGGAGGTGAGATTCGAACCACCATCCTGCAGATTCAAAAGCAACAGTCCTAACCAGTACACTATCAGCTGCCCCTGCCTTTCATATAAAAGTAAAAAAATGTAAAGAGGAACTTTTCCAGTCTGAGCAGTAACCAAAGTTATGCTAATGAAATTAAACAATGTAAGCATACTGTCATGTCCACACCACGATCTACAGTACCTGATGCAGATCAAGCACCTGATGACAATCAGAACTTCTGGCTTTAAAAGATCCTACTCAGCCCCTTTGCACTTGTGGAATCTCACTGAGACAACTGACCCCCTTTTTGACTATGGCCTGGGCTCCTTTGTACCTACTTCCTTTTCTTTGTTCTCTGGCTTTGGCTATAGATCTTTCCTCCCAATCTGACCGCCAATTGACTAATTCTTTGCCCGTCCCCGACAATGAAAAGTCACCTGATCCCTCACTTCTAAATAAATGATCCTGCACTTGGGTCCAGCCTTCCCTGCATCTTCTGTTTCGAGTGGCAGATAGCATGTTTCTTTCAGCTGGAAAGCGCTGATTTATTTAAAATACAAAATGCAACGATTACCTCTTCCTGGATCGGGGCCTTGTCGTGGCAGAAGGGCTTGCGTGATCTAGGGATCTCCAGAGTGATATCATCGTGAGCAGTATGCTCCTGGTAGGGTCTCCCAAGGCGAACAGGTCTGGAGTGAAGGTCCAGACTAACACAATTCAAAAACTCCCCTGAAACAGGCAGACAAGACAACATTTACCCTGCCTGGAATAGGGTCACTGGGACCTACCCCTGGAGCCAGGCCTGAGGGTAGTGTTCCTAGGTGAGCGCCTGGTGGTCAGGCAGCCCATGTAACCTGGCCGGGCTCAGCCTTAAAAGGCACACCACCCACAAGGTCCTACATGGGGATCAGGTCTAATCCCTTTCAGGCAGCAGGAGGGTGCGGGGTGGCGTGTGGCATCACGGCCCCTCGCGGCAGAAACTGGCTCTTGGCACGTGGAATGTAACCTCACTGGGGGAGTAGGAGCTGGAACTGGTGCCGGAGGTTGAGCGATACCAACTAGATATAGTTGGGCTCACCTCCACTCACAGTGTTGGCTCTGGAACCAAACTCCTCAGTAGGGGGTGGTCTCTCTCCTACTCAGGAGCTGCACAGGGTGAGAGGCGTCGGGCGGGTGTGGGGATACTCACAAGCCCCCAGCTGACACTGTACAGTTGGAGTTTGTCCCGGTGGACGAGAGGGTCGCCTCAATGCGACTTAGGGTTGCAGAGAGGAAAATTCTGACTGTTGTGTGTGCTTATGCACCAAACAGCAGTTCAGAGTATTCTGCCTTCTTGGAGAAGGTGGGTGGGGTTCTGAACAGGGCCCCACCTACAGACTCCATAGTCCTGCTGGGGGACTTCAACACTCACGTTGGCAATGACTAGGAAATCTGGCGGGGGGGTGATTGGGAAGAACGGCTTGCCCAATCTGAACCCGAATGGTGAAATGTTATTGGACTTCTGTGGTAGTCATGGTTTATCCATAACAAACACCATGTTCGAACACAAGGATGCTCATAAACGTATTTGGTATCAGAGCTCCTTGGGCCAAAGGTCAATGATTGACTTTGTAGTCATTTCATCTGACTTGAAGCATTGTGTTCTGGACACTTGCGTGAAGAGAGGTGCTGAGCTGTCAACTGATCACCATCTGGTGGTGAGCTGGATCAGATGGCGAGGAAAACTGATGGACAGACTCGGTAGACCCAAGCGCATAGTGAGGGTATGTTGGGAACGACTGTTGGAGGACCCTGTCCGCAGTGATTTTAACTCCCACCTCTGCGAGAACTTCTCTAACGTCCTGGAGGAGGTAGGGTCTATGGCGTCTGAGTGAACCCTGTTCAAAACCTCCTTTGTGGAAGCAGCCAGGTGCAGCTGTGACCAAAAGCTTGTTGGTACCAGTCATGGCGGCAACCCAAGTACCTGTTGTGGACACCGGTGATGAGGGAAGCCGTCAAGCTGAAGAAGGAGGCCTTTAGGGCCTGGTTGGCTCTGGGGACTCCTGACTTAGCGGATAGGTACTGGCAGGCAGAAAAGGCAGCAGCAGCAGCTGTGGCTGCAGAAGTGAAATACAGACCATGGGAGGACTTTGGGGAGGCTATGGAAAACGACTTTCGGTCGGGTTCTGGAGAACCATCCGGCAACTCAGGAAGGGTCGGAGGAGCTTCGCCTAAGCTGGTGTCAGCAAAGGTGAAGAAACTCTGACCTCAAATGAGGATATTGTTAAGTGGTGGAAGGAGCACTTTGAGAAACTCCTAAACCCGAGAGATATGTCTCCCTTACAGGAGTCAGGGCCAGATGCTTCTGGGATATCAGAATACATCTCCCTGGTGGAAGTCACTGGGGTAGTTGGAGAGCTCCACAGTGGCAAAGCACCGGGGTGGAAGAGATTCACCCGGAACTGCTTAAGGCCCTGGATGTTGTGGGGCTGTCATGGCTGACACGTCTCTGCAATGTTGCATGGATCTTGGGGACAGTGCCTTTGGACTGGTAAACTGGGGTGGTGGTCCCTATTTTCAAGAAAGGGGACCGGAGAGTGTGTGCCAACAATCGGAGTATCACACTTCTCAGTCTCCCTGGGAAAGTCTATGCCAGGGTGCTGGAAAGGAGGCTCCAGCTGATAGTTGAACCTTGGATTGAAGAGGAACAATGCAGATTCCGTCTTGGCCATGGAACAGTGGACCAGCTATTTACCCTCTCACAGATAATTGAGGGGGCATGAGAGTTTGCTAATCCAGTCTACATGTGTTTTGTGGACTTGGAGAAGGCTTATGACGAGGTTCCCCAAGAAATTCTGTGGGAGGTGCTTTGGGAGTATGGGGTGCCAGGGCCACTACTGGGGGCCATTCGGTCTCTCTACGCATGGAGTGAGAGCTGTGTCCACCTGTCTCGGCATTAAGTCAAGCTCGTTCAATACGGGTGTTAGACTGCACCAAAGTTGTGCCTTGTCTCCACTCCTGTTTGTGATTTTCACGGACAGGATATCAAGGCGCAGCCGAGGTCAGGAGGGCATTCTGTGTGGGGGCCGGATGTCTCTGCTTTTTGCGGGTGATGTTGTCCTTTTGGCACCATCACATGGTTGCCTCCAGCACGCGTTGGAACAGTTTGCAGCTGAGCATGATGAAGTAGTTGGTATGAGGATAAGCACCTCCAAGTCTGAATCCATGGTTCTCTCACAGAAAAGGATGGCACGCCCCCTTCATGTAAGGGGAAAGAATCTGCCCTAGGTGGAGGAGTTTAAGTATCTTGGGGTCTTCTTCACGAGTGAGGGGAGAAGGGAGTGTGAGATCAGCTGCAGACTGGGTAGCAGCTGCAGCAGTAATGCGGTCACTGTACCGGACTGTAGTGGTAAAGGGGAAGCTGAGCCATAAGGCAAATGTCCCTACCGTCACCTATGGTCATAAACTCTCGGTAATGACTGAAAGAATAAGATTGCGGATACAAGCGGCTGAAATGAGCTTTCTCCGCAGGGTGGTGGGACTCACTCTTCATGACAGGGTGAGGAACTCGGCCATCTGGGAGGAACTCAGAGTAGAGCTGCTACTCCTCCACATTGAGAGGAGCCAATTGAGGTGGTTTGGGCATCTGGTAAGGATGCCCCTTGGGCGCCTCCCTTTTGGGGTATACCAGGCATGGCCAACTGGGACGACACCCCGACGTCGGCCCAGGACCCACTGGAGAGATTATATCTCCCAGTTGGCCTGGAAGCGGCTGGGAATCCCCCAGGTTGAGCTGGAGGAAGTTGCGGGGGACAGGGGCGTCTGGACTGCTCTGCTCTCCCTATTGCCACCGCGACCCTAGTAGGACAAGCGGATAAGAAAATGGATGGATGGATGAATGCAACGATTTTTGATTTGATGAAGAAATGACACCTTAAACAGGGCCTGATCTTTAAGTGTGTATCATTAGATAAATTAATCATTCTCTGTGCCAAATTAACAATAACAACTTTATAAGAAAGGCAAAAATGCTTTACACAGTGTGAGTGCACTCATCTTTACATACCGCAGGTGTCACCCAACACTCAAACTTTGGCCTGCCTGTGTAAGGATCGGTGTGTTTGTAAGCTATGTGCAGGCAGTCTCTCCTGTACCAGCCTCCTCAGCAGTTCCATGTCTTCTTCTGTTACCTTCTGCTCATTTAGCACATTATGATTAATTGCCTGTATATCCATCTGTAATCATACTTCTGCACATTCTTCAGAGACCTTGTGTTAAGCATTCTGACGAAACCATGGCAGGAAAGCTGCTATGTATAAATGAGGTGAATGGGAAAGATTAGGGTGAAATCAGACCTTTGGTTCCAACAGGCTCTTTGGCTATCAGGGCTGTCTCTCCTTCAAGTGTCCTGGTTCACTGTGGGGTCAGTGTCACTGGCCGCACAATGAGGAGGACTTGTGCAGCCTTGCCTCATGCTTGACCTTGGCCTCAGTGAGGTTGGTTGGGGTGAATCTGTGCTTCCCACAGACCTCTGGATAGTAGAACAGGCTAAAGAGCTCCCTCCCCCCAACATGGGCCCTGTCCAGAAACTGCTAGAGCCAGAAGGAGGCCTGGCAACAAGTTCCGCCGGCTCTCTTTTCCTTCTCTGGTTGTTTGCCCTGAGATTCTCTTTCCAGTTGTTTATACCTGTCATAATCTAACCAGCAAGGCTAATACAGTCTTGCAGCTTTACACAGGTGGAGGGTGTGGTGGCACAGTGGTGCAGTGGGTTTGGCCAGGTCCTGCTCCCTGGCGGGGCTGGGACTCGAGTCCCACTTGGGGTGCCTTCCGGCAGACTGGCGTCCTGTTCTGGGTGTGTTCCCTCCTCCTCCAGCCTTGTGCCCTGCATTGCCGGGTTAGGCTCCGGTTCACCGCGACCTTGCTTGGCACAAGTGGCTTCAGCCGCTGTGCGTGTGAGCTTTACACAGTTATGACGTAGAAGAGGACAAGTAGTAGCTATGAAGCAAAACCCACTTAAACTCTAAAATTGCAAGTAGTGTTTGCAAAGTCCTCTAACATTCCCAGCTAAGTAGCTAGCCGGAACACTTTTCAGTAACAGCAAACACACCAGGGAACTGTTTCCCTTTGTTGTCCAATATTCTAAAAAGTACAGTAAACAGTGAGGAGCACAAGACTCAGTCTGACATCACATTTTCCCAAAGGGGATTCAAGAGCTTGGTGAGGATGGCAAAATTCTGAAGCAATCCTGCCTATTATTGTATTAAGGCTTGAGTAGTTACATTTATCTAATACTTTTCTCCAAAGCAGCTTACAATGTTGAGATATTTACAATTATTTACCCATTCATACACACACACACGGGGTGCCTTGCGACGGACTGGCGTCCCGTCCTGGGTGTGTCCCCTCCTCCTCTGGCCTTACGCCCATTCATACAGCTGGGTAATTTTACTGGAGCAATGTAGAGTAAGTACTTTGCTGAAGGGTACTACAGCCAGCAGTGGGGATCAAACCTGTGACTTCTAGGTCCAAAGGGAGTAGATTTAACCACTATGCTACAAGCTGTTTCCAGACCTTGTTGGCTTGGCAGTCATGCATTGTAATTTTTGGTATAATTGTTGGCAATAATAGCTGTTTAATATCATGAAATGAGTTTTCAAACATAGATTTATATTTTATACAATATTTATTATGCTAATTTAACTCTCTATTAGTGAACTTTATGAAGAAGCTTGTGAATGTCGTGCACGACGAATTCTTAACATGTAACTGTCGGTTCAGTAGCCTTCTGTTGCTGTGACACAAGCCTCTTGCAAAGTCTTGTGACTGTCATACAGCACCTAATTGGACTGTTTTCCCCAGACTGTTTACAGATGGAGAACAATGCTGACATTGCTCTTTTCCAAATCACTGTCTTGTGAGAAGCTTTCTCTGGTTAATGTACATGTGCGCAGCTACCCGGTGACTTCTGGTCCACATGACACAGAGATAACGACGTTAAGCAGGTAGATGCAAGACAAACAACGTGTGAGTCTCTGCGCAGACAGGTGGAACGTGCAAGAGCAGTGAGAGCTATCCTCACAAATTGCCCGTGCGTCACATTACAATGTCCAGTCGCAGAGAAATGATTACGCCTTTCAACGTGTCTGCATTTTAACAACACGATTCTGGTTTATAAACGGAGTATCACAATGCGTACGGCTTAAAGTCTGTATCCAGCATTGCAGCAGACAAATTAGCTGAATACGATACAGCCTGGCCACCAGTCACGGCTGGATTAGCTTCATCCAGATCACTGTACAAAACTGGCTTAGCTACCCACAGCTGCATTAGGTATGGCCAGATCACTGGCAACGCAGCTAGAGTATCTATAACAAATGATTATTATTTCTGTATTTAACTGATGCTTTTTGAAAATCAGCTTAGCACTTATGGATTTATATAATGGACTTTTTATTCTATTTCTTTCTAGTTACGTCAAGAAAGCCGACAGTAGCTTAAAGGGTCCGAAGGCTAATTACAAATTTTGCAATTTGGCATCATGCTAGGTCATGACACAATATTCAGTTCTCGTAAGTTGAATTTAAAAAAAAAAAGATCTGTAGCCAAGAAGATTGGTGGGTATCTGGGGCACTTAACACCAAGTTTTAGCTGAGGTCTGAATAAGTTATTATAGTCATGTAGTTCGAGCAGGGAAGCCAGCCAAGTTCCTCCGAGAAGATGTTGGTCTTGCCACCAGCATTCAAAACACGTCAGTTACTAGAATATATAAAGTACATACTGTTTTGTAAACCTTACAGCTTGTCAGGCTTTGGGAGGACCAAAACACTTACCAGTGATACTCAGTGGTGTTACACACAAATACAGGAGGACACTTTATAGGCTAGCATGAATCTTCCATTTGTTTTTTTATTTATTCAAAACAAATTAAAAATGTAAGCAAATTTTGGAATCCTCACATTAATTCTGATGTAATGAAATATGAGCGGGATGTATAATGAGGCCGACTATAATGAGACATCTTGCTTTGTTATTCTTCTGTTACTGTGGATGTAAAGCTGCAGAACATATCAGCCTTTCCCGGAAACATACCTGGTAACATATTTAATGGACATTTTATGTTGAAATTAAAAATATAAAAAAACTGGCAGAAACATTCACTTGTAGGTGTTTTTTCAGAATTACCTAAGCTCAGGCAAAGGAACCCCAAAGGTATTTATAGCCGAAACTCAGAGAAGCGTGGTAAAACTCGATGGGAGTAACAGTGATGCTAAAGGAGGGCTCTCAGTGCAATGGTGGGTGGCGGAGAGTGTTGTTCTCTCTGACACCAGAAAGCGAGCAGGTCATGTTAGGATAGCACTGTTTTCTGTGTCTCCTGTGGCACCTGTGATTCTAGCAGCATCTGTCGATCTGCCCCTGTGGACAGCGGACAAAAAGCTGAGCCTCCTCAGGGGGATATGGAGGATATAATATATTTACAGTATTGGCAAAATAAGGTCCCCTCAGCATTCAAGAAAATCTAATGTACCCCCCAAAATATTTGTGTATAACTCCACTAAGTGCTGTTGCTAATGTTTTGGTCCCCCATTACCTGACAAGTTGTAACATCTCTTGCATGTTAAACAACCTTTCCAGAATAACTGCATTGCAGCGTCTAATGTTTTGCATGTTGAACTTACGGCCCCAGTATTCTGGATTAAAAATGCCAGAGACTGAGTCTCCGCTGGGGTTATAATATTTATTCATTTAACTAACACTTTTCTCCAAAGCAACTTAAATGTTACTTACAATTATTTACCCATTTATACAGCCGGGTAATGTTACCGGGAGCATCTTTTTTTTGGGTAAGTACCTTGTTCCAGGGTACTACAGGTGGAGGGTGGGATCAAATCTGCCACCTTTGAAAGGTTATGAAAGGCTAGTGTGACCCCCAGTATTTATGTATAACTCCACTGAGTACTATTTCGTAATATTTTTGATCTCCCCATAACACCTCAAGATCTTGCACCTGAGTGAGGTTTTATTAAACAAAAGCCACTGTACTCCTCATACTTGAGAGAACTTCTTTGATACATTTGAAAATTGCAATACAAACTCTGATATGTGGTATCTGTGTGAGTTTTAACAGTCAACCATGTCTGTTATAAGAAAATAAGAAAAAGCAGGTCTAATGTAGGATTTGTTCCACAGCTAAATGGGAGTTATTGTGAGGAACATCTGCTGAGCATAATTACTATTCTCATCAACAGAAGCTCTTTAATTTGCCAAGGCTAGTATATTGGTAGTCAGACCGTTTTTAAAGTAGTATTTCAAGTAGGCATTTGAGGTTAAGATCTGACGAGATGCACAGTTGTACTCGTGTAGACAGTTCTACTTTCCTCCATGAGCAGTGTTCCCTCCTTCAAGTCCAGTGCGATTTCACATTTAGGACTCACACAACGAAAGCAAAAGTAAAAATGAAATCCCCCCCTCGGAAAGCCATTGGAAGATGAAAATATGGCGATATCCAATGGTGGCAAGCGCGTCCTTTCTGTCCCACGTACGGCACGTGCTTGAACACGCGGTTATCTCGCTGCCATGGTTACCTGCCACAGGCTGGCACGAGGCTGGCAGGCAAGAGTTAAGGAGCCGTGTGCCAGCAGGACAGCGGAGCTAAACGCTGCACATCACAAAGGCGCCGACTGCGCGTGCCCCGGCACATTGGCGTCCATGTGGTCTCTGCAGAGGGACGAGTGCTCCGGGACCGCGCGCACTTGCTTGGACAAAACTTTTAAAGGGGGACATTATTGTTTTTTTTTTTTTTTTTTTTTTTTTTTTGTCCTCCTGTTTTGGGGAATGTTCATCTCGGGCAACCGCAGCATCACGGACTGCACGGCAACGCCACGACGTCAGCACGCGACATTTAATTAGTCGCTAATTACAAGCCCGCGCGAGCTCGCGCGTCCTACACGTGAGCTGGAAGCCGCTGGGAGATGCGCGTGCGCCGTGCTCGCGCGATTTTGTTGCAAAGTGTCGGCGGAGGCGAGCGCTTGTCAGTCTAAAGTGGGGCTTAACTGGACGTGCATCTGCTCCCTCCTTCTAGGAATAAAAAACACAAAAAAAAACTACTGCAAAGGGAGAAGTTATGGGTGACAGAATACCGCGTCTTCAGGAGAGACAATCTATCGATCACGCAAATTTCCTCGGGCAAGTTTTAATACATGATTCTTATTATTTTTCTTCTCCTTTGTTGTTATTACAAGGGACTTGTTACTCTTAAAGCATTTTGTTTGCATGCGTTCGACAGCATCTGTAACGTTACGCGGATTTAATGTTTTAATAACAGGGTGGAATATTCGTCGTTGTACATGTGCAAGTCGAAGAGAGGGATGAAAAGAGAGGAGAGCAAAGTAAGTCCGCTATTTTGTCTCCCTATTGTATTGTTCCTCTTGTTTTCATGCATCACTATGTATGTACTGTTACCGTCCATCTGAGAGTAATTTCTGTCAATAGGATGCCTATAAGTTGCCCCACAGGCTGATCGAGAAGAAGAGGCGGGACAGAATTAACGAATGTATTGGGCAGCTGAAAGATCTGCTGCCGGAGCATCTTAAACTGACAGTAAGTTTGTTCTTGTTGCTTTCTTACAGCGTGGACAGATTTTTCTTGTGCTTTAACGACTCAGCCACGGTTGCGTTAGCTGTCACTGTCGCCTTGTGTCTCTTATGACAGACGCTCGGACACCTAGAGAAGGCTGTGGTTCTGGAGTTGACCCTGAAGCATTTAAACGCGCTCACCGCCGTCACCGAGCAGCAGCACCAGACGATCGTAGCGCTGCAGAGCGGTGAGTCCCGGAGCCGCGCGACACACAGCCCGGTCAAGGGGGGGTGGGGGTTCGTCCGAGAAATTGTTAATGCTTGAACTCGTCTCAAACGAAACGTTCTGCTGAACGTATCCATCAGTGACGCTTAAATACCTGGTGTGGAGTACGAGTATTTCTGTAAAACTACACTGAATATTATTGATAATTTTGCACACCCCCCCCCCATAAAAAAGGGAAAAAAAAATTTAATCGGTTTTCGGAGAATGTGTCGAGCCGGATCGGTGTGTTTCACTGCCGAATGCTTCGCTCACAGGCGATCGATCCACGACTAAATCGTCCATCCAGGCCGATGTAGAGGCTTTCCACTCCGGTTTCCAAACTTGTGCCAAGGAAGTGCTGCAGTACCTGCGGAGGTCGGAGAAGTGGAGCGCGCGCGAGGAGAGGTGCGCGCAGCTCGTGGGTCACCTGCAGAAAGTGTGCGCTCAGCTGCTGCCCGGCGCCCAGCTGCTCCCGCAGCAGCTCCTCTCCGCCGGCTCCGCTTCCCCTCGCGCGCAGGAGCCGCAGGCCAACTGCGTGCCCGTCATCCAGCGGACTCACAACGGCGAGCTCAACGAAAACGACACGGACACCGACAGCGGCTACGGCGGGGAGGCGGAGAAGCACGAACTAGGCAAAGCGGAGCTCGAATGTGGCGGCGCGAAGGCGCAGGGAGCCGCGGCGCTGCGGATCAAGCAGGAAACGGAGGAGGAGCCCCGCGCGAAGAGAGCGAGGCTGGACGGTCACGGTCCGCGTCCCGGCGGCGCAGCCGTCGTGAAGCCGGAGCCGAGCGCCAGGTGCGGGCCCGACGCCGGTGTCCTGAACTCGCTGATGGGACTGGGCGCCGCGGCGCCTTTCGGACAGGGCTCCTTCTGCATGCCTTTCTACTTCATCAACCCTTCGGCGGCCGCCTCCTACGTGCCCCTCATGGACAAGTCCACTCTGGAGAAGTACGTCCTTTCCGCCACGGCCGCCGTGGGCTCCCCGTTCCCGCTGCTCTACCCGGGCTTCCCCGCCACCTTCCCGGGCGCGGGCAGCGGCCTGTGGGGAGGGAGCCCTGGCGCCCAGAGCCAGAAGCCGGAGCCGGAGCCGGACACGGACTCCTCCAACGAGCTGGAGCTGGAGTCACTACCTGTGGAGGACCTGGAAGAGTGTGGGGACGAGGAAGAGCCGCAGGAGGAGAGGGGAAGCGACGGGGATTAAACATGTGCCCGTGCTCCTCCTCCGTTAGCTTTGTCGATAAGCAGAAAGAATGAACGAATGAATGAATGAATGAATGAATGAAAGAAAGCGGAGAAGAATGGCTCTTTCAACGTGTTCTGGATGAATGTCATGATTCCCATTCCCATGAAACAAAGCGGGTTATTTTCTCAGAATATACATATTTGTAACATTTACTCGCATTTAGCCAGACGGTTATAATATTCTGCTTAAAATAACGTGCTTTGCCTGCCGTTTCTAGGTCCCACATTTGTGTTTACCGTGTTTGTAAGTCGGTGTCATATTGTGAGCGGAAGTAGTGGACCACGGCGAGGTTTCCCTCCATCTCACCACGAGTCGCGTCTCGCGCGCGGACGGGAGCACGTGACCGCTACTGGGGCACGTGCACAAAGTACCCTGTCCGGGCTTGGCACCCTCCCTCGTGAAGTTTTGATATTGAATGTAATTATTTTCTAAGAATACACGAGTGTATATTTAAACCACGTCGGATTCCAGGTGTCTGCTTTTTCGCAAAGTGAAGTGCACTTGTTCCTGCCTTTTAAAGATTATTTTTTACACTCTCCCTTCTCCCTGATGTTATAGTTCAGGAATTGTAATTAAATATATTTTCCTAATTAGATGATGTAAGCTAACAGACAAAATGACATCTTTAATATGTGCCTGCGAATTGCAGACACACATTGTTTCAGACGTGGAAGACAGAATGGGATGTAAAACAGATTTAAAGCACACATCTATATATCTACAGTATATATACTGTAAAAGAACTATTAAAACCAGAAAATGTAGCTCCAAATGTTTTGTGTCATGCAGGGATGTACAACTGGTAAAGGAAATGAAATACAACAACAACCCTTTGCTGTTGACTTTGCTTTAAGCTCTTAACATAACAAACCATTAGACTACTATCATTAAGATATGTTCACCGTCTCAGTTGCTGCTGTTCCATAAATGTGAATTTGTAAAGTACTGATGCGCGAAATATATCAAAATAATTTAAAGCAGCTCCAGCTTTCAGATGAAGCAGTCCATGTACTAGGTTGGTCAGGCTTCTTCTGCTGCTTCACATGCATACACACCCATACACCGAGAGCTTACAGGACATGCGTGGAGCAGGAAATTTTTATTTTTTTTTCTTCAATCATCTTCTACCCAGAATTTGATCCATCTCTCCTCAGTGAGGTGGCTATGGGGTCTATACCCATGATCCCACAGCACTGCACGAGTGCTGTCCTAGAATGTTTAGTCAGAGAGGGTAAAATCTCACAATAAGTCGTTCATGTAAATATTCATGTATATAGTTCTTTACCTTTTAATATATAATGCTGCTTTCTGATGTTTCCCTCAAAAGCTGCATTTTCAATGGTATCATTGCCAAAAGAGTGGTTTGTTGTGTATATATATACTTTGTTAATACGCAATTAAATGTCTGATGTAATGTTGTAGGTTAACTGTGCAGATTTTTACAGGATTTCAGTGAGCAATGTGCATTTTTTTGTTAGTTATTCTAGGCTAAAGCTGCCCTAAATTATTTTATGAAAAGTTATTAAATAAAAATCAGCAAGAAATACTTGTTTGTCTCTTGTATGAATGTCCCCGGGGAGTTGTTTGGTGAAAGGCCTCTCTGCATGCTGAGTTCCTTCAGCTTCTGCTGCTGCTTAAAACAGTTCTTTGCTGGGGTCTCAACCGAGGCGCAGGGAGGGTTTTCCTTGAAATATTAGGCTGGAAAGTGAGACCGAAGCATAAAGAAACATTCTCTCCATAAATGAACTAAATTATCCTCATTATCCCTGAGAAATGGTGTCGCACAGCTTTCCCAGAATTCCACTGGCTGTGGCTCATATGGCAGGTGTGCTGCAGCTATTTTTGTCTCGGACCAGGGGAGCAACATCTCCAGATCATGCACATGGAAGACGGAGCCAAATCACTTGTTTTAAGAAAGTATATAAAAGAATATTTCGCACAGGCAATTTAAACACTATTATCATACCTATTATCATGTTAGGTGATACGGTACACACCACCAAAAAGTTTTTTTTTTTGTAGTATTTAAAGAAAGTTAAATTCTTCTATTTAAACTTCACCAGATACAGAGGTAATTACAAGTGTGATTTATCAGTGTAAATCGCATTTGCCATTATGTTATCGTAGCTTATCTATGATGATTATGTAACTGCATTATGTGAATGACAGAGATAACTACACTTAGATAATATATCGGGGACCTTATCTTCTGTACTTGGCAAGATGGTGCGGGACAAAGATTTTCTGAAAAAAAAAAAGCCCTTTAGCAACAGTGTTATCAATAATGATGTCCCTCAGCAGCATGATGATTTTTGCTGTTAGGCAAAGTTCATAATCATGTAAAAAAAACAAACTGGGGAATAAAGATAATACGTCCGTATCCTGTCACCTATCAGATTATATGATATTTGAAATTTTAGCACCTTTTTGTTTATGCGCTTTTGGTAAATAGTTAAAGGGCCGAACCGCAGTCTCAACACAGTACACTAAGTTGGTAATAAAGACGACGGCGACCACCTGTTACCCCCGCACGTCCGTCCCCTCCGCCCACCAGGTACTCGGGTTCAGCAGTTCATCGCGATGAAGTGGCCCGAGACCGTGACGTCACCGGCCCCGCTTAGCGCTCCAGGGTCACCGCAGGATTGTCACGTGCGCTCGCACAGGCGCGTTCGCAGACACGCAGCCGTCCATGTGCAGCGGCGGTGTGGCAGGTGTGGGGGAGACAGGTGATCGGAAGGGTTACCTTGGCCGCGGGACTTTGCTGAATGGAGAACGGGGACTCCGCCCTCGCAGGAATGTAACTTTTTCGCCTGGGTGGTCTCGCGAACGCGACACACAGGTGTGTCCATGCGCTTTATGCGCTTTGATCACACGGCAGCGCGGCGCAGTTACATAAGCAGGCGCGTTATTATTCGTGTGACGGCGGGGCGCCTCTGAGCGGCGTGCGGCAAACGTGACCGGACCGGTGCCTCTCTCTCTCTCTCTCTGTGTGTGTGTGTGTGCGTCAGAGAGAGAGAGCGCGCTTCGTGTGAGTTCGGGGACACAGTGAGTGAGTGCAGGAGTGCAGGGGGGACTCCGCTACACGACTCCAGTTTGGACAGAAAAAGTGACGCAGATCCCAGAGTATACCGGGGGTGCCGGCGTCGTATAGCAAGAAATATTTCGTTATCATAAAACACACAATAATATCATTTATATTAGTTTTAAAATATCTCTGAAAGCTATCTGGACACGATAGGAATCCGTAAAACAACTGCAGTGAGGGAAGTAGTAAAAACAGCGCATGCGTTTGAGAACGGTATTTATGAACCCAATAACGGGAAAGATTAACAGGTTATGGGGGAAAGCGCTGCTATAGATTGGAAAATGTTCAGCAGCGATATATAATTCATCATCGATAGGTAAGGAGTTGATTAATATTGGGCTGATCATCGCTTTCTACTATGCGGTATAATTGCAGGACATTTTATTGACGTTTGCAAGACAGTTGTTAAATAAGTGTTTTGTATTTTTTTGTCAGACTTGAAATGTGCAAACCTTTGTTTGCAGACTTGGAACTGAGGGAATCATGTATGAACTAGGAATGTCAAGGAATTTAGTACCGCAGTACCTGAAAAAAAACATACACACGTCCTCTGTGTAACTGGTTGCTCAGACATGAACATAAACACAGTCCTACTGTGATCTGGTTGGGAAAAGCGTTCCAAAAAGTGTAGCTAATACACACAGGCGCATACCACCAAATACAAGAACGAACATTTCACACGGATAAAAAGACTAATAAATACTATTGCGATTACAAAGCGCTCGTGGGGAAATGACGCACTTGCGCCATCTGGTGGGCAGTATAATTTGTTACGTGTCACTACACTGTATTTTTAATGCACCTTAAGTGTAATTTTTTTTTCCTGATTTTCCCCCATCAAAGTTATGCGCCTCGGTCGCCTGTCGATCCGTGATGACCGTGACAAGACGGCTCACGTGTTTCTTCTGCAACAGCTCAAGTGACACCGGTCAAGCAGAACAGGAAAGAGCCGCGGAGCCCACGCCGAAACCACAGGTCGGCCACTAGGGGGCAGTGTAGCGCTTGTATCAATTTGAATGGGGCGCATAGGGAATAACGAGCGTCACACATGTAATACAGCAGGAAAAAACGTTTCGTTTAATCCAACCTCTTTTGGTACATGAGCAGGGGTGTGGGGCCAGGAAAATACATACAAAGTATTTGTCATTTGTAAATAAAACGGTAAAAAACACACATACGCTGTCTCAAGCCACTTGTTGCGAGTAGGGTCGTGGCAAACCGGAGCCTAACCCGGCAACACAGGGCGTGAGGCTGGAGAGGACACACCCAGGACAAGACATCAGTCTGTCGCAAGGCACCCCAAACAGGACTCGAACCCCAGACCCAGCACAGCGTAGGCACAGGCCAAATCCACCGCGCCACCACACCCCCCCTCTCCGTAGAAATCAATAACAGGGAAAACATGAGATAACAGCAATATTTGTGTTCTACTCGTACATAAGTGGAAAAAACACACAATCTTATTAAGAAAACATTTGCATATAATAGAACGTGACATCTGCTTGCTTCAGTGAAAAAGGATACAGGTACAGACCTCTGTCAAAAATGATGCACCTGTTTTGGAGAAAATGCATAGTGGACAGTGTAACATTTCGCTGTATCTACAAACCTCATTATTTGGGTCTTGACTTTAACAATGAAAAATTGAACACAAGATCCCTAAACTAAACATCTGTAAATGCACGGCCGCTTATCGTAAGTGGTTTGGCACCTCAGACCTGTGACCACGAGTAGCCATGAGAGGTGACGCCGACTCCCGAGTGTGTCCACGCGCTGGACCACACCACTTGCCATAGAGTGAGAATACAGTAAGGGAAAGTGCTGTTGGTAACTCTCACTACCATATGATGGTAAATTCAAAGTTCTGCTTTTAAGAGGAAAAAAGCTGCACCTTTAAAGCAATTCCCTCATTAATGGGAGCGAACGACCATCGCGCGCACTGAACAAACTGCGTCTGAGTCCATTAGTGCGCAGGGTCTACGTTTCTGCGTTACCTGAAGGCTCTTGGTTCAGACCCCACCTCCTACTGCTGCTGCTGCACTGCCCGTGGGCAATGTACTTAGGTTTGATTATTCCAGTAAAATACCCAGGTGTATGAAGGGGTCAGCTGTGTTCATTGCTCTGGATAAGAGCATCAACTAAGTAATTAATAGTAGTACAGTACTCTTTATCATTGGCAATTTTTACTACCAGCCAGACAGGTTTAGAAAATACACATGGCTTTTAATGTTAGACTTTTGGCACTGAAAGTAATTCTAAACGAAGGTTAAAGTATTTCAACCGCGTGGGTACAAGGGCTCTTAACCGTGATGCTCTGCATTTCACCAGCATGTCACCATCCGGTCAAAAATGCCGTTGCTCATCGCACGGTCACCCGCATACTGGGTCTGCGAGACCGGTCTGCATGCTTGACATTGCGGAGAAGCTCTAAGTTCAGCTAGAAGGTCTCGCACGCTGCAGGTGTTTGAAAGTTAGTCCATGAAATTAATAAGTGCAAGAAAATCACAGGTAGTATGCCTGTCAGTTAAGACTTGAGGAGCATGCCAGACATGCTCTATGCTCTAATTTGAGCCAATAAGATTCCTTCTATGTGACTGACAGACAGTCTGTGCTGCACCTCTGTGTGGCCACAGGAGCGACTTTTCATTCTTCAGAAGAACGGGGAGCTCATAGTGTTGCTGCTGCAGGACTTCAGTGCTCAGTGTCTCAGACGTAGATGCCCTCTGGATTGAAGCCGAGCAGCGGGGGGCTCTGTGGATGTCGCAGGTTCCCAGGCAGCTGTCGGGAGGTCGCCGGACACTTCAGGGAGCCGGACTGGGGGGCCACATCTGGGGAACCCTCGCAAGAGGCAGAAAAGAGATGTGGGGAGAAAATGTAAAAAGTCTGCCGAGATATTACGCAATAAGATGCATCGCAACCCATTTTTTTTATTCAAAGTTAGACGAACAACGTGCAAAAGTGCAGCACTGGAGACGAGCCGGGTGTTAAAACGCTAATTAACGGGGGAATTGTGAGGGGATTCCATCACCCAGGCTCACCACAGCGAGTGTCAGCAGTGACAGCATTTCAGGAGGGTATGGGCCGAGTGGGGGGGTGTCCAAGATATACGGGAGCAAAAAAGAGAAGACGGAGCAAATATGCACATTGGACATAAACCCTTCATAATGGCGGCCAATGAGAGTGAGGGAGGAGTTGGTGTAAGAGCTGCAGTTCTCTATGCAGACTCTTAGTCTGTGTCTCCACACCTGTGGATCTGTGGACAACAGGGAGCCCATGAGAGTGGAGGATGAGAGGAGGGGCAGCGTGCTGAGCAGGCCACACTGCTTGTCTCTACACCCTACTGAGAGCCATTTATAGTGAAGGGGTGAAAGGTGACAAGGAGCACAAACCTACACCACTGGTAACAAACATAGTTCAGCATCACTGAGTTTGTTATTTACATTTTTTAGCAGATGCTTTTCTCCAAAGCGACTTCCAATGAACTCTATGCAGTGTTACCAGCCCACACACCTTATCCACCATGGTGACTTACACTGCTAGATACACTACTTACAGTGGGTCACTCCTCAAATCAGTGGAACACACACTCTCAGTCACTCACACACTATGGGGAACCCCAACAGCATGTCTTTGGACTGTGGGAGGAAACCCATGCAAACTCCACATAGACTGAGCAGGGATCAAACCCACATTCTTTTGCACCAGCCAGGCTGGCACTGTGAGACAGTAGTGCTACTCGCTCTGCCAAGCACATTATCTGTACTTATGGGTGAAGAGCTCAGTTGTGAACATTTATTCATTTAACTGACACTTTTCTTCAAAGCCACTTGCAATTATTTATCCCCTTTGCTGCAGTGACCGCGTTTTCAGAGCACGACTTTGCATAAAAAGTCTTGCTCAGAAAGCATGTGTGCATTGACAGAAAATTTTAATCACCTTCTCAACCAAGATGGAGGTTTTAAAAAATTTAATAGCTTTCACTGGCTGTCAATCTCCATCACGCAGTTCCACCTGAGCGTGAGGAGGGATCGGCCTGCTGGGAAGCACAGGGGTGCCACGCTCTGCCATGCGGTCAGCTCCGATTGCAATAACATCTCTGCAAAAGTGACTTTTCCACACATGTTGGACTGGAACAGAGTCCAATTTGGTATTTATTCCAAATCCAGGGCTGGGCGGCACAGTGGCAAAGTGAGTAGTGCTGCTGTCTCACAGCACCTTGGTGGTATGAGAAGACATGGGTTTGATCCCTGCCCAGTCTGTATGGAGTGTGCATGTTCTCCCAGTATCTGTGTGGGTTTCCTCTGGGTGCTCTGGTTTCCTCCCACCCTCCAAAGACATGCTGCTCAGGTTCACCCATAGTATGTGTGTTTCACTGATGTAGGGATGAGTGGCCCAGTGTAAGTAGTGTATCTAGCAGTGTAAGTCACCACGGTGAATAAGGTGTGGGGGCTGGTAACACTGCATAGAGTTCATTGGAAGCTGCTTTGGAGAAAAGTGTCTGCTAAATAAATAAATGTAAATATAGGAGGACAGAAAGTGGGAGATGTGAGTCAAACTGCATTACACAGTAGCGGTGGAGAGTTTTATAACAGTTTGGCTCAGGCAGACTTGATTTACAATTTTGTTATAAAAGGGTTTGACTTTTTTTTGTGCTTTATATTATTTAGGTTTATTCGTTCAGGTGATGCTTTTCTCCAAAGCAACTTACAATGTTAAGGTTACAG
Source organism: Scleropages formosus (assembly GCF_900964775.1). NCBI lineage: Eukaryota > Metazoa > Chordata > Actinopteri > Osteoglossiformes > Osteoglossidae > Scleropages > Scleropages formosus. The sequence continues at coordinate 163,473 of NW_021641046.1, read as the reverse complement.
TTACATTACAAGTTATTTACCCATTTATACAACTGGGTAATTTTACTGAAGTAATTTCAAGTTCAAGTTCAAGTTTTATTTGTCATATACACAATCATACTTGGTACAACGTGTAGTGAAATGCTTTTCCGACTGTCCGTAATACAGACTAATAGTAGAGATAATAAAAATAAGGCAATACAAATAAAATAGAAATTAGAAACATACTACAGAAATATGAAGATTACATAATGATGAAAATAGGATAAAATAAAGAAAGTTAGATAAAAATACACATACACTTTTGGAACCCCTTGTCCCATACAGGGTCACAGGGAACTGGAGCCTAACCCGGCAACACAGGGCATAAGGCCAGAGGGGGAGGAGACACACCCAGGATGGGACGCCAGTCCGTCGCAAGGCACCCCAAGCGGGACTCGAACCCCAGACCCACCGGAGAGCAGGACTGTGGTCCAACCCACTGCGCCACCGCACCCCCTTACAGATAAAAAAAAAATATTGTGGTAAAATAAAAATATAGTGGTCTACACATGTGGAATAACAGAAATATAATAAAAATGTATTAGAAATATACAGCAAAATAGAATGTATTCAAGGAGAGAAAAATGCTATATATATGTGGAATTCAATATTAAAGGTTAAATAAAAAAGTGCAATGTGTGGGGGAAAAGAAAGCTGTACCATGTAGGGTAAGTACATTGCTCAAGGGTACTACAGGAGGAGGGGGGGGGGAATCAAACCTGTGGCTTTTGGATCCAGAGGCAGTACATCTAACCACTACACTACCAACTGTCCCATATTATTATATGTTATCCATTATGCACTTGGGGGGCACTGTGGCACAGTGGGTTTGACCCAGTCCTGCTCTCTGGTGAGTCTGGGGTTTGAGTCCTGCTTGGGATGCCCTGGGATGCCCTGTGATGTACTGGTGGCCTGTCCTGGGTGTGTCCCCTCTCCCTCCAGCCTTGTGCCCTGTGTTGCTGGGTTAAGCTCTGATTTGCCATGACCCTGCTTGGGACAAGTGGTTTCAGACTATGTGTATATATATATAATGCACTTTTACACCAGAAGCAAATTAAGTGTGATACCCATCTGGAACACAAAAGCAAACCACGAAAGGTCAGTTCTTGTGGAGAGACTCCATCTGCTGATGCATGGACACTCCTCAGTTCTCTGGACTAACCTGTGTCCAGCTGGACGTGGATGGAAGTCTCCTCAGTCGGCAGCACGGTGACCTTGGTGCCTGTCTGCTGGATGAACTGTTGAAGGTTGACCTGCCGCAGCTCCTTGGTCAGCTGTTCCAGCTCCTCCTCCTTCTCCTGCAGGGAGGTGTGCAAGCGCTTATTTAACTATTCTCAGTGAAAGTGACCCACTCTGTCATTGCTGTAAGATAAAAGGGTAGATAACAGAACAATACTACACCAGCAATACAGCTGCAGTGGGAATGACCATCTGAGTGTGAAAGCAAATACAATACTATATGGTGGTAATCACTATATTCCATTGTCTAGTAACCCACCTGATATGAAGACATGCGGTTACTAAAGGATGTATAATCCACTGTTTTGCCTGCATTGGCTCTAGACTAAATACATTCCTCCCTTCCTTCATCCCAGCCTTCACAGAAACCTCCTTCTCCGTACTCTCTGTTGTGACGCCTGTGTTTTCTTGCAGACCAGAATGGTTCTCCAAGGCCCTGCTCACACCCTTCCCTCCTGCACATCCTTCTCTCCATACTCTGTGCAGGCAGGTCCATAGAACATGCCACAAGTGTCAGTGTCTCACCCTTTAAATAAAACATCTATCTTTTTTCATGAGCCATCCTTCTCCTCTGACGATCCTCTTAAGCAGTACTGCAGTGACGCATTGATTCTCCCCGTTTTCATCTTTGTACAAAGACGTTTCTGACAGTTGTTTGCTGCTCCTCAAATGGCTGCGAAGTGCAGGTATGGCTCACCTGTAACCTCCGACTGGAGTGCCCCAGTGACCTCTCCACGGCTCTGCAGCTGCATTCCAGTCTGGCACTTTGTTGGGTCTGCGCATCCAGTTCTGTCTTCAACTTCAGCACCCTGGCATGAACCTCTTCCTCTTTCACCCTTTGCACTTCCTGCGTCTCCTGTTGCATTCGCTCCACCTCCATGCCGGCCTCCATGCTTTGGATGTGGGTAAAATAGCCGCTCAGCTTTGCCTCGCAGTCATAGATCCGACGCAACAGATCCTGTAGCTGCTCCTTCAGCTGTCTCTCGTTTTCTTGCTCGATCTGCAGCTCGTTCTCCCAGAACTCCTCCTCATCGATCTCTGCATCGTTCCTCCGCACCTTCTGCTCCAAGATCCGGATCTCTTCCTGCAACCTGACCGCCCCACCTACCCCGGTGGTGACTCCGGCACCACGTGCTGCCCAGGCACGTAGCTCCGTTTCACAGCCCCCGATCCTCCGCTCCAGGAGTTGGAGCTTTTCCTTCTGCAGCTGCACCAGATGGGCCAGTTCACCGGCTGGACCTGCCCTCACCCCGGGCACTGCGGCAATGCTGTTACTGTGGTGTAGGGCTCGATGTTTGGCCTCTAGTTCCCGTGGCCTCCCGAAGATATCCAGAAAGCTCTTGGCCCCGCCGGTGAGGGTGAGTGACTTGCGCTTCGGCTCCTTGCGCCTAAGGGAACGGTCTCCAAGGGGATGGAGCTTTGCCAAGGGTGGGAGGCTCTGGCGATACAGGGTGCGCTCAGGGATGCGCACGCGGCCATCAGAAACAAGGCGCTCACTCGGTGAAGATCCTGTATGATGAAGGATGAGTTGCACGTCGCCGGCATGTTGGCCCCACCGATTTAGTGAGATCACTGGACTCTCAAAGGGAGCTAGGGGCCGCTCGGTCCCCTGCCACTTCTCTGTCAGGGTGTACCTCCCAGTGCGGCCTGTGAACAATACATGCAACAATACATGCCACATCAGAGCTATGAAGACCACATTCAAGAAATGCGTTTAAAAAAACTCATTACATATCATTGTTGTATCTTTGACTACTACGTACACGTTGACCTCAAAAGTTAGAATGTAGAGATCCAACATCTACAGGCGCTTGGTTTTGGGTGGAATGATCTCCCTCAGTTCCTCAGAACTCCCAGGGGGTCTGTTTTGAACCCCCTTCTCTCCGGATCTCTTAACTGCTCCTCCATAAACTTACCTTACAGCATTTATCATGATCACTTCTGTATTTCCTAGCAGTTGTACAGGTAGCTACTTGTGCGCTGGAATAAGCAGTAGAACTGGACAAACTGATTGTGTCACGAGAATCACGTGTCTGGATCAGTACCTCTATTGGCTGGTCTCAGTTGTATCTCTTGGGAGAAAACTGTCTGCTAAATGAATAAATGTGAATGTTTCAGAATGGACGAACAGAGAATTATGTGGAACTGAACATCGCAGTGAATGTCCCTGCACATGCCTCAGATATTCATCCATGCTTGAAGAACATTACTGTTCGGCCACAGGCCAGCGCTGCTGATCGGACAAGATCTACTCATTTTTGGAAGAATAGGACAGCCCTCTGGAAACGGTTACTGTGGCTTTTGTTTTGTCCAGTATCGATCTTATTTCCTTGGTTGGGTCTTTGTGGATAAAATATATATGGTGTTCTAGTAAACAGCTCTAGTCCTTACCCTCAGCAGATGCTCACTCACCTATGGCTTGAGCGAGGGCTATCACCACCTCTTGGCAGGTTGTGGCCTCAGTGACCCCACAGACGACACGCTGGACACCATCCACCCACACTTTCAGCTCCATGCTGTGGCCCTTCATTCCTCCATGTCAAATGAGGGGAAGCTCCTGGAGTCCAGCTGACATGCTTGAGAAGGAAGAAGAGGGGTCAGGCAGTGTACATGTGCTTGTTCGGTTTTCAGGCTGTGGGAATAGATGGCCAACAAACCGAGCTGGTCTCGGTTTGTATCCGTCTCTTGCTAACTGATGCATCCAAGTGGTGTTGTTGGTTCACCAAAAAAAGGGTGAAAAGAAAAGCAGAAACAGAAACAGTGGAAGGGCAATGACAGGTAACCTTTGTGGTGTAAAAAAACAACAATATTTTGAATGTAGTCACGATCCTGCCTCACCCTGCTTGTCCCAAGATGTACCTCTCTCCAGATTTCCCTAAAAAATATATACAGTTGACCCTTGGACAGCACGGGTCTGAACTGTGCGGGTCCGCTTACCCGCGGATTTTTTTCTGTATTATGAATATGACTGTAATACTGTATGCCATGAACATTTTATAACGATCCGTTCATTAGTGTGTAAGTTAGGCTACCGTGAAGCAATCGTATTGCTGCGTCTTCGTTATCAAGACTGGGGAAAACTTTCTTTTTTACATCAGTCTATGTTATATACGCATGAATCGTTATACTTGTATATAAATATGAATTTCTTTTTCGGATTATCTTTTCATTTTTGATGTCTAGTGTTAGTAATACGTATAACATCTACAGTGTTTTGTATGATGTAAAACAGTACCGATGTTGGTAACGACAGATAGACAGACGATTCCTCTTGTAAACGGACGATGTAAACCTACGGTATCGATAAATACAGTAGACTACCGTAAATGTATTTTCTCAATAACATGTTCTTTTCTCTACCTTACTTTATTGTAAGAATGGAGTATATGATACATATAACATACAAAATATGTGTTAGTCGACTGTTTATGTTATTGGTAAGGCTTCTGTTCAATAGTATGCTCTTAGTAGTTAAGTTTTTGGGGAGTCAGAAGTTATACGCGGAATTTCGACCGCGCTGGGGGTCAGCGCCCCTGACCCCCACGTTGTTCAAGGGTCAACTGTATATAACATAGACTGATGTAAAAAAGAGAGTCTTCCCTCTGTTAAGTCTATGGTTTTACATATCAGTTGCCCCAGACTTCTCCATCACACCAAGGGAATTCTATAAACTACATTTACCTTTACATTTATTCATTTAGCAGATGCTTTTGTCCAAACCGACGTACATTCTCAGCAAAAAGTACAATTTATGTATTACATTGAGAGAAGGAGACACAGCTGCAGACATGAAAGTCTCAAGCAAACCTAGTTTGTTCCCTGCCACTTGCTGCACCGAGGTTCATCGTTCGAGTAGGTGCATAAGACACAGGATAGACACATCCTGATACCCACACCAATTTTTTTTTATTTTAATTTTTTTTTATCAAATATTATAAGATACACAAATGAGCAGTACAATACCAGAGTAATGGCTGAATAAAGGGTGTATCTGGGGATGCTTCTGGAGTTACGATGCGTGAACAGTGAAACCATAGATGAGCTGGAGAGATCTTGGGGCGAAGTGGATCTGGAAAAGGTGGGTTTTCAGACCCTTCTTGAAAATAGACAGTTTCCACAGTTCAGAGTGACAGGGGAAGGTCATTCCACCACAACGGATCCAGAACCGAGAACCTTCGAGCTTTGCCTTTCGTGCGCGGGACCACCAAGCGAGCAGAAGTAGATGAGCGAAGGGGCCTGGCTGGGGTGTACCGGTTGATTAAGTCTTGTAAATAGCTGGGAGCAGTTCTATTGATGCATTTGTACACAGTAACCAGGGTTTTGAATTTGATTCGGGCAGCTATAGGAAGCCAGTGCAGAGAGATGAGTAGAGGAGATACATGGGAGCACTTTGGCAAATCAAACACAACTCGTGCAGCAGCATTCTGTAAAAGCTGCAGAGGTTTGATGGCATTAGCAGGAAGGCCACACAGAAGAGAGGTGCAGCATCCAGATGGGAAGTCACCATGGCCTGGACAAGTAGTTGGGCGGAGTCAGTAATGAGGTAGGGACGGATCCTACGAATATTATGCAGGATGTATCTGCAGGACTGTGTTGTGACTTCAATATGTTGAGAGAATGACAGACTCACATCAATCGTTACTCCCAGACTCTTAGCAAAGGAGCTAGGGGAAATGAGTGAGTTGTCCAGTTTGATTGAGAGGTTGTGACAGGAGGACAGGCCAGCTGGGAGGTAAAGAGTCTCTGTTTTGGATATGTTGAGTTGGAGCTATTTGGCAGATACCAAGTGATAACACTGGATTTTCTCATCTGACTTACCTAAAGGGTACTGAGATTCTCCTGTATTTATACCCACAGCCGATGCCTGACTTCCTGCAAGATGGCAGGTGGCTGTTGGATCTGGAGGCCCGCATCTATGCAGATGCAGTCATACGTCATAACAGTGGGTGGGGCATCAGTTGCGGAGCCCCACAGAGTCTCTGGGTTTAAGCTGCCTCAAAATACCCATAGTGGAATGTTATGGCATGTTTCATTTGTCTGTTGCATGAGGGAGAAACCCCAAGACACATGACATAAATAATGCTGCGAAGAGAAACTGCCCAGAGAGGTGGTAATTGATAGTTGCAGGGAAGGGGCGCCGATGGCTCCCGTGCTGACATCCGAGCTGCTATTTTTGGGCCCTGCTAAAGAATCACGGGCAAGGTGTGAACAGTTGGCTATTGTGGTGGAATCCAGGCAGGGACTGGGGTACCAGCTGGCCATCATGCTGTTTCCTGCCCGCCTCCACAACACATATCCCCGAGGAGCAGGAATGTGCTGCCAAGACGTAGGCCTGGGCCACAGCCTGCTGAGATTGTGCTGCGACTGTGCTGATTATATCTCATTAAACAATAGAATGGTGTCCAACTGAATGCAGCAGACATTTCCTTCATTTTATATGGAAAATAATGGAAATAATTACTTGTCCAGCTCCATGGAATCCATTACTTGCGCACACTTAGTACTTTATTAACGGTAATCTTTGCTTGTGAACTCGGCTAGCGCTTGGACAGTTGGCCTGTGCTACTATAAACAAGAGGCCCAGTAAAATGGGTTGAGCACAAGTCGACTGCTTTTGCTTCTATGGAGTCGAGCTGGCCATGGATGGAGCGAGAAGCTCCTCTCTATATCTTCATCACTCCGGCTATGCTAGAATATTTCAGGTCATTTTACCTAAATTCATTCATTCTTTCATTAAATGTTACACATTTCACCATCACCAAGAAGTGAATGGCACCATTAACAGTGTTTGGACAAACAGATTTTATTTCATTGCACTGCCTGCATTTTCATCATAAACCTATACATTAACAAAGATGTACCACCTGTGTTCCACCCACTGAACAGCATACAAACGCATGTTTGTAAACCCACCATGGCCTTCTTTTACCCCATCCTGAAGCCGATTTTCCCAACTACTGATTAGGATTTATGTTTTCGTTTTTAATTAGACCTAGAAAACTATGAGCGAGAGAAATTATCCTGAATGGTGAGTCACCCAACTTTCCATAAAGCAGGAACTGTGAGACTCAGTTAGTCATACCAATGAGTGAGCACGGTGGCACAGTGAGTAGTGCTGCTGTCTCTCAGTACCTGGGTGGTGTGAGAGGATGTGGATTCGATCCCTACTCAGTCTATGTGGAGTTTGGATGTTCTCCCCCTGTCTGCATGGGTTTCCTCCCGCAGCCCAAAGACATGCTGTTCAGTTTCCCCTATAGTGTTTGAGTGACGGAGAGAGTGTGTGTCTTCCACTGATGTATGGATGAGTGACCCATTGTAAGTAGTGTATCTAGCAGTGTGAATCACCTTGGTGAATAATTGTGTGGGCTGATAACACTACATAGCATCCATTGTAAGTCGCTTTGGAGAAAAGCATCTGTTAAATAAATAAATGTAAATGTAATACCGAAGCAGTGTCTGTTCAGGTGTTGTCCTAAGGAGCTATTCGTTCCAGATCCCCATCCTTTGTCAGTTATGTTTGCAATGTCTCTGTGATGCTTAGCAGTGTAGTAGCAGAGATAAACCCCACAGAACCAAATCTTTCATAGTTAATAAATTGCCATTAAATAATAATCTTTTTCATTGTGCATTATTTCTCCAAAAGCTCTGCTTCAAGACTCTGCCATTCAGGTAGACTTCCTTCTGCAGTTTTTGACTGGATATGTGATATTCTCTCTAAATGTAAATGAATCAGAAATTTCCAGGTGTGTTAGGTGCCACCCTCTAATAACAATTACACACCAGCACTTCCAGTCATTTCTTGATAACTACCTATTGTTCATGTGAACTCTGAGTGTCACATTTATTCATTTACCAGATGCTTTTCTCCAAAGGGACTTCCAAGGAACACCATGTAGTATTTAGCCCACACTTTCCCACTCAAAGTCACTTACGATGCTAGACAGACTACCGACAGCAAATCACTCATCTATACACCAGAGAAACACTCTCCCTCATACACACGATGGCCAATTCAGAGTCTCCAGCTCACTTGAACAAATTTTTTTGGAAAGAAACCAGAGCACCCAGAGGAAACCCCTACAAACACAGGGAGAACATGAAAACTCCCAACAGACTGAGTGGGGATCGAAGCCACGTCTTCTCACCCATCCAGGTGCTATTTGCTGCATCACTGTGTCTTTTAAAGCTGCCTTCATATAAAGTGACTTTATCAGCCGTCAAGCTATTGGCCCTTTTATCGAATTGTGCTGAAGTGATTGGGGTTAAGTAGCCAATGCCCCCTATACAGTAATCGTGTAGGATGCTTGTGTCTTACCGCAGATGTAGGCTGCACTAAGGGTTATTGATGTTTGATTTTGCTTCTAGGCGACTGTTTTCCAGTAGCAGACCCAAAGGCATCTTCAATGGTGTTGATCTTTATTGCTGACTATTCAGTCAGTGAAATGCTCCAGTTCAATCGGTTTTCTTCTCGAGATTATTGATTGCTCACTCATTGAGTGTAATTAAATGGCTTCACTTAATAACTTAATGTCTCCAATCAAGTAATTATGAGCTTAGTGGCTGCATTAAAAAAATCTGCAGAATAAGGTAATTCCTTTGACATAAATACCAGTGCAACTGATTGGCAGCAGAGTAAAGTGTGATTTTTGTGGTGGTACAGAAACATAGTGTTGCTGTCCTCTCTCTGCCAGGGCAACAGAAGACTATGAAGGGCAAAGAACGGATGATAGCTGGAGGTCACTCTTTTAGAGGGTTTTGGAGTGTTGGACCGTAAACATAGAACCCCTTGCCTCTGAAGTATTTTGGGGAAAGTAAAAGCAAGATCATGGCCCAGATACTGGCAGGAAAAGTACACTGTCTTGAGGTGTTAGTTTGGGTGAGCTGGTCGGTTGTCCCATGATGTCCGACTACTGCAACATTAAAAAATGTGAAGTTACTGGGTTCTCAAGAACATTGTTCTCCTTCAAATAGTCATACCCTGAAATATGCTTATTCAAATTTATGAGGAGTTTCATTCAATACCCCTAGTCTGACCTAAGAGGTATTTCTCTGCCTCTATGCATGTGCCACAAGGACTGAGCAGTAGAAGACCAGAGTCACGAAGCAATCATCTTTGCAGTGATAATTTGGCTCATGCTGCATTAAGTTAAAGTTATTGGACAAACCTGTATCCAGCTTGCTTCACCTGCTTTTTCATGGCATCTGCTTGAAGTGTCCAAACAATTCCAACTTGTTTGGTGAGTATGGACTTGTTTTTACTGCTTTCCATCAATTTCTTTTGTTTTTACTGGTCTACTTTTTTTTTGCATGAAAGGTTGAATTAATATGTAGAGCATTATACAAATGTGGGGAGTGTGGTGGTGCAGTGGGTTTGACCTGTGCCTACTCTCTAGTGGGTTTGGGGTTTGAATCCTGCTTGGGTTGCCTTGCAATGCACTGGTGTCCCCTCTGGGGTGTGTCCCCTCCAGCCTCGTGCCCTGTGTTGCCGGGTTAGGCTCTGGCTTGCCGTGACCCCACTGGGGCAAGTGGTTTCATTCTGCATGTTATACAGATGCTCCTCAACTTATGATTTTTTGACTTTACAATGGTGCGCTAGTAATAGATATTCAGTAGAAACCGTACTTCAAATTTAGATTTTTTCCCCCAGGCAAGCAATATGTGGTACGATACTCTCTTGTGATGCTAGGCAGCGGCAGCGACCTGCATCTCCCAGTCTGTCATGCGGTCGCTAGCGTATACAACCGATACTCAGTGTCCTGTGTTTCCAGCATTTTTTTGCATATCCCCCATATCTAAGTTGTGATTTCTGCATCCCTCATGTGTATGAAACACTCATCCGTGTCTCCTGCTACTGGTGAAAAAAAGAGAAGAGGAAGGCAGTTACTCTTGAGACTCTATTTAGTATGTTTATATCTGTAGTATTTATTGTTATATTGTAATTTCTTCTTTTTTTTACTGTGTTTGTTTTTTTTTAGTAATTACTGCACTGTCTTGTGCTGTTTTGCACACATCTCATACATGTACATTTTATCTAGTCTTGTGTAAGTAGCTTTGTGTTGTTTCTGTGTAGCACCAGGGTCCTGGAGGAACATTGTTTCGTTTCACTGCACACTGTACCAGCCCAATATGGTTGAAATGGCAATAAAGCCACTTTGACTTTGATGAAGGCGGCAAGTCCGTGATGGCCATTGCACATGAACTTGGACTTTCACAATCAACGATCTCGACCATCTTAATGGATAAGAAGCGATGATGTTCGGTAGGTTAGGTGTATTAAATGCATTTTTGGCTTACGATGAGTTTATTGGAACGTAACCCCCTCATAAGTCAGGGACCATCTGTATGTATTATGGCTGCTCATACAGGACACCTGGTAACATAGTGGCTAGGATTACTGCCTTTGGCTCCATAGGTTGTAGGTTGGATCCCCACCTCCAGTTGTAGTACCCTTGAGAAAGGTACTTACCCTTAGTTACTCCACTAAAATGACCCCCCTTCTATAAATGGGTAGCTAATTATAACCTCATCACTATAAGTTGTTTTGGAAAAATGCAACAGATAAATGTATTTTTTGTAAGTTTGCTAAGTGTATCGCATCTTATAGCCATGAAAGAGCTGAAGAAGCGCAGATCCAGAGTCGTACAATATTACGGAGTAATTAATGAAGAGAAACTGCCTTTTTGTGCTATGATAACTAATCTTAACTACTGAAAGAATTATGTCCAATTTTATGGGATTTGGTAATATTTTAACCAAAATGGGTTTCAGTGTTGGAGCACTGGAATGTAATCAATTTTTACCATTGAACTAATGGTAATTATGTCTAATTCGAGAGAATTAAACTTACAAAGGGTTTTCCAGGAAGGCATAATGTGGAAGGTGGTGGGGGCTGTATAATTTTCCTCTGCTGGCCTGAATGGAAGCTTTGTTATAATTCTTCTTAATTTTTATATCAGTATTTTTTTAACCTGCTTCCGTTGAAGACTTCAAGAGCTGTGGTGCGTGCGTTTTGTTGTTTTAACATTTGCAGCCTCTTGGAAAACCGAAAGGAAGGCATGCTCTTTAGTATAAAGTGGATGTTTTTCCAGCCTGCATAGATGCTGTTTTTCTCTGTAGCTGTTTATAATTTAATGGCCTATATGTCTACTTACGCTTGTCTGATTAAAGAGGACCTGAATGAAAACACCAACCACTCTTGACTGCGGCAGCTGCTAATGAAAGGCTTGATGAGCGAAGGAACCTGCGTAATAAATAATTAGATGTCATCATCTTCATAGTAACATGAAGAAGCTCTCTCATTTTTACATTTTGCAACAGAACTGTAAAGGGTCAAAACCAGACCCTTGCAAAAAAAAGAAAAAGAAAAAAAAAAAAAAAAAAAACCTTCCCATAATGACAGCATTGCCCCCAATTACCTCAAGTCGGGGAAAAAACTTAAAAGCCGTTTAACACGTCTCATAACACCCGCAGAAACATAAAATACATTCTCTGAAGGAATGAAGACAATTATATGTTTCCTGGACTAACTGGATTGCTCAAAATGCAGAAGCAAAGGAAAAAAAAAACGAAATAACAGGATCCTGGATGATACTTTGATGTTCTACATGCTTGCGTTTCTTCACTTCAGATTCGGTCAGTGGAATATTTACCACGCCGTTCTCCTCAAAACAAAAACCCCACCTGAGAGGCGAGGTTCCCGACCTCCCGTTTGGACACAAACAGGAAACCCATTTCCAGCTGAGCAGGAAGAGGTGGCTGGGAGCAGCCTTGTCCTCTACCGCTCCTTGTCCGCAAGACCCAGGGAACATGAAAACGACAAGAAATACACTTCAATTACTAAGCTTATTATTTACTATCAGCTTCAATATGAAATGGAGCTGTGCTGACTGAAGGGTGAGCGCATCACCGAACACCAGAGGCCAGACCGGGTTGTGTAATGTTACACCAAATTCCTAACTACTGTGTCTGCAGAAAATATGACTCGCCAGACTGGAAACACACTCGTTCCTCACATAACACGCGACTTAATTTGTTCTGGGAAATCGTTCTCTTAGGCAAATTCCTGCTGCGACAACGCCAAATTATCTTTATTTCTTTGGGGGAAAAAAATAACCACTGCCACGATAGAGAATGTCAGCTATATTCAAAATAAAGGGTATTTTTATGTGCGATGGACACCAACCTATTTTATAATATTCTTAATTAAAACTATTCCTTGCTTGTCTTATTGATAATTGCGAGAGCAATGCAAGGCCACGCAAGTCAGAATATATCCAGGGAGCACAGGATGCGTGGCAGGGTACACCTTGATCCGGAGACATTCTCCTTATTGGGCTCACGGGTTTTCGTCATATTTCAAACATGGTTTGGATGCCAGCTGAGGAAACAGCTGCGGAGCTTTTCTCCTCTGGGGGTAAGTCTGTTAGTAACAGCGGTCTCTTTTACTGTATTTTTATCTCATTCATACCTCATTGTGTTTCTGAGAAAGCTGCTGCTTTATTATCCTATTTTAAAGGGTATTTTAAACTTTGCTGAACCGCTTCACCCGTATTCTGTTTTTTTCATGAAAACACTAATGGGCTCGTTTTCTGCATCAGGTGTGAAGAATAAAGTGTTTTAGCTGGTTTTTAAACTCTGCCTTTTACTCTTTTTAAACTGGAGGGGGGTGGGCTGCTGCAACCACCAACCAAGGTGAATGCAGTGTTTCTGACGTAAAAAACAGCACTGCAAACACACTCGTGAGAGCAAATGCACGGAACCATAAAAGAAAGTCTGGTTTTAAACTTTTGTTTTCTTTAAAAACAATCATTTTTATTGCTCACATTTTTTTATGGTTGCTTCCCTCATTCGGCTGTGCTCTAACAGTGTGTAAGGTAGCCTGAAATGCTGCACAGCAACAGGGTTATACCGTGACTGATCTGTTCCTTTTGTACATGTATGTGTGCGTGTGTGTCTTTGTGTGCACTTGTACATATAATGAACATGTTTACGGAAAATACATTGTAATTACTCATAAGTTCAGTGAAAATGTGAAACAGAAAACACTGACATATACTATACAGTCCTGTACTGTATGCAATAGCAATAACAGTAATACATAAGAGGACATATGTGAACTGAGAAAGGGGGAGATACACGAGGAGGTATTTAGGCATACACCTAAATACACCGCTACCCCCCAACCAGACCGCTTCGCTCGTCTACTTCTGCTCACTTGGTGGCCCTCCGCACGAAAGCTAAAGCGCGGAGGTTCTTGGTTCTGGCTCCGTTCTGGTGGAATGATCTCCCCCCTCTCGCTCAGAACTGCCGAAACTGTCTACATTCAAAAAGAGGGTCAACAGCTTCAAATTCCTCGGGGTCACCTTCACTGCCAAATTCACATGGACTGAGCACCATCGACCATCAAAAAGGCCCATCAACGCCTCCACTTCCTCAGGCGTCTGAAGAAAGCCAGGATGTCCACTACAGTCATCACAACTTTCTACAGGTGTGCTGTGGAGTCCGTCCTCAGGGTGTATTACATTCTGGGGTGGCAGCTGTTCCGTACAGGACAAAAAAGCCCTACAGAGGGTGGTCAAAAGAGCTCAGGAAATCATCGGCACACAGCTACCAGCAGTTGAGGACACCTACATCACACGCTGCTTCAGAAAGACGATGCGCATCATGAGAGAACCATGGTCACCCCACACGGGCACTTTTCTCTTCCCTACCATCTGCAAAACGGCTTAGGTCAATTCGAACCCGCACAGCAAAAATATTTTGTAGGAATGTGATCAGGATTTGTCTATCCTGCTTTTTATGCACCTACTTGAGCGATGAAGATGAACAAATTTACTTAAGCATCACGTCTGCAACTATGTCTCTTTCTCTCGTAATGTAATGCACAAATTTTATTTCCTTGGAGATGTATGTTGCTTTGTAGAGAACACACCCACAGGGCGAAACCGATTGTCCCAAGTGGGGTCGCAGCGAACCGGCACCTAGCCTGGTGGCACAGGGTGCGGGGCTGGGGATGGGATGGTACACACACCCAGGGTGGGACGCCAGTCCAACGTAGGGCACCCCAAGCAAGGCTCGAACCCCAGACCCATCAGAGAGCAGAGCCCGGTCAAACCCGCTGCACCACCACGCCCCCCTGCTTTGTAGAAAAGCATCTGCTAAATGAATAAATATAAATGTAAATTTCTGGCAAGATGTGACCTCAGTGTATTCACTGTGTTATCCATATGCAGAAATCCATATTTTTAAACTTTTTTCTTACGATTTTTCTTTTCCCAAGTAAAGGTAAAGGTGCCCAGGTAAAGCTTAGACCTGATAAGACAAACTAAAACTAAACTGGGGAATTGACACAGGATATACATTTAATACATTTATCGGTGCTGGAGGTAAGTAGAGGACTGTTCCATAATATATGCTTTAGCGCCTCTTCTTTATTTATGTGTGTACAATTTATAGTAAGAAAAATAGTATGGGAATTAGGGATTTTAGATGAATGATGTTATAGAATGTGTGGGACCAGCCAGAATGCTACATTATAAACAGAGAAATGGTTTACGGAGATCATGGTGTTTGTATATGGACAAGGGTGATTACGATAGCAGTTCAAGTAGGACAGATGTTTTGTGACTCAAGACCCAAGTATGACTCACAGAAAAAGGATATAATGTTAGGGGAAAAAATTCGTAATTTATACAGTCAAAACTGTTTTACTGACTATTAATGAATAATGATGTACAGCATCTGTCCTGTGGCAATTTGTTTAACAATAACATCTATTGACTGGGGTCTTGCGGCTTCTTTAGGACTTCACAAAAATTTTAAATCTGTTACCTTCAGGTTACATCTTGTCTCAAAGATTTCCAGAATTTGTATGACAGTTATAAAAAAGTGATTACTAATTCAGCTTTGAACTTATTTTAAGTCTTCCCTTTTCTCCAGGGACATTAAATAATGTTGGGGAATCTGAAAGTGGCAACCCTTAATGGCCCTTCCGGAACATTTTCAGCAATGCCATTTCTTTTAATGTTATATTTCATAACTGAAAAAAGCAGGGGTGCACATTTTCTAGGTTTCCATCTCCAGCTGCACCACACCTATCCTTGCAGTCTTCCAAGAGGTAGGGGACATTGTCCCCAAGTTGTCCTATTTGGATGAGCCAACCACATTAGTTACATGGCTATAGCTGGAAGACTAAGCTGACAGTGTGATTGAGAGCCAGGATTCTGTAGGCCTTTCTGCTCTGTACATCTGCAGTACTATGCTGCCATCATCTCTGACCCCATCACCTTGAAGACAGGATACAGGAACTATACTGGGCTTTAGAAGAGGAAGCATTAACCCCTGTATGAGCGCATCATCCTATCATTTAAACCAGACTGCTCTGCGGAATGAGCGGAAGGAATATCATAGAATGTAAGTATGCATTTGGGATTGTGACGCAAGCTCCCTCACCTACAGTAGCTCCATTACCCTCACCCACCATCACGTGCGCATTTGTGTGCCAAGTTCAGAGCTGCTAGTTGAACCAAAGAGCTGGCATGTATCGGGACGCCTCCGTTCATAAAGTCAACAGAGTGCCAGGCTCACTGGAAAAGCTTAGTGTGCTCTGGCCATATGACACATTGGAGCTCTGGGGTTCTGTTCTGGAAAGCAGTCCTCGAGCAACATGCTGCTATGGTTTTACTGGCAAATCAAGCTCTTCTCCCAGGAGTGCCAGTATCTCTGCCATTTTAATACTTTTCAAACTGCCATTAACTGCTGCAGGATGAGGAGTTAGGGAATATCAAGCGTCAGGGTGATGTTACACTTTCAGATGAAATTGAGGTGAAAAATGAAGAGACAAAGAGCCAGCCGCTGAAATTAACCCTTCACAGGGACTTGTCTTAGCTTTGTTAATGCTCTTACAGAATGGAACTGGAAATGACACGAAGAACTTCATACTACCTTTAATTGGGTAAGATACAGTGCGTTACAGGGCCGAGACAGAGAAAAATTCAGTTTCACATGACTGAAAAAAGCATAACTAGTCCTCTACCGTTCGGATTAACAAAGGCTGAAGAGTACGGCTCAACTATGATGGCAAATTGGTAAAGAGCATTGCCAGCGTACACAAGAACTTTGCCACAACCAGGTTTGAAAACGCCCTCCAGTAGGGCCACACTCACAAACTCACTCTCTCTCCATCCAGAAGGACAACACCCCCAGGCCTCACTCTCTCTGTCCCTTCGTAAGAAAATACACACAACAGCAGATCATGCACGGTGAGACTGTAGGCAAAGCAGAAACAGGGCTGTGAGCTCATCTTAATCTAATCAGCTCTGAAGACTGATTAAATGCCAGATCTTTCTGGCTTGAGTGCCACAAGCAGCCATGTGCTGTCCTGGCCTAAACCTTACTGTGAAGGAAAGACATCTTGTTCATGCCTTCATCAGGCAGCGGGCCTCAGGAGTTTCCCCTTCTGTTGCTAGTTTGTGAAATACTTGTAGCATCATCTGAGAACATAGTTAATGCAAACATACAGCTCTGTTGGCCTTGTCCAACATCACATACACAATCAGTGCAGAGCACAGTCTTGCAGTAAGACCATCTCCATTGGGCAAGAGCAGTTCTTCTCACTGCATTGACTATTGAAAAGACTTAACAGCAAACATTATTCTGAGAATAGACCTGGGGTGCGGGGCTTTGCCTTAGGACCTACGGAGCTCTGACGTATTAGTGATAAAATGTAGGCTTTGGTGAACATCAGAGAAGGTTGGAGTCTTCAACCTTAACGCACACTTTAAAAATAAAAAAATCGCTGTTCCAGCAGTTTTCGGTGGTTTGGGAACTACTACTGTCTTCAGGAAAATAAAAAATGTTCTACATCTAAACATTCCCAAAATCTGTCTACTAGTCACTGACAGTGATCTTGAGGCAGTCCTGGCAGACACTGAGCGCAAGGCAGTGCACAGAATGGGACACCACTATACCATACTTTTTTATATTAATGTACCGCACTCTGTGGTAACCAAGAATACTTTGAGAATCATGATCCCAGTTTCTTGACAAATTGAAAATGTTACTATAAGAAATAATGAAGCATGTGGCTGTACTGAGTGCTAATGCTCTGTTGCATGCCTGTCTATCCTTTAGAGAACTTGGACACTGGTGTGACATTGTGGTCAGTCTCTGAGGAGAAATCCCCCCCGGCACAGAGAAATTGTACATATAACACTGACAAAAGTCATTAACCTTCAGCTTATGGCAAATAAAGCCTATGTGTTTTTTCACTACGCAGGAAAGCCCACTCAACCAACGGAAATGCTGACGTCTGGCAACATGTTTACCAAAGTGTGCTGGATGAACACTGACTAAACTGAATGACTCCAATGCTCCAGGATTGCAAGTGTGTTTTAAGCTCTTCATCTGAAGAAGAAGAAGAAGCTGGTCCAGTCTGCAGGGATTCAACATGACACCAAACAGGTGTTAGATGACTCTTCTGCACTATACAGACATTCATACCAGTAGTCCTGGACACCAGGTGTGTGTGTATATATATAATGCTCTTTTACACTGACAAATAGTAGACCATGGTAAATTTTTTACTCTTCTTTCTAGCCTGTAACTTTTATTTAACAAGGGCTGGTTTGTTCTGAGATAAATAAAAAGGGTTAAAAGAATTGTTAACAACAGATAAGATATGATAAGCACGCCAAGGCGGCGGGGAAGGGGGCGGAGCCCGAGGTAAGACAGCTGCAGCTGGGACCGATTGCTGTCTCTCTTTCTTCCCCCGGACCCACCAGTGAAGAGAGAGAGAGAGAGAAAAACCCAGAGAAACCCCGACTGACATAGACCCTGTTCCCGAGCCCAATCACGCCCGTACCCTGGTTCCCGAGCCCCCGGACGACGCAGCCGTCCCCGTAACAATGCCCCGACTCATCTGTTCCCGGTCCTCCCCACCTTTTGTCTTCTCCCCTGCACTTCTGTAAATAAACACCAGTGATAGCCGCGCACCTACCTGGGTCCGCCTCCGTCTGTTGCAGTTACTTTGTCATTTTATGCAGTAAAGTGAAATTTTGTGTGGTGACCCTCAGAACTGCAGCAGAAAAAACACTCATACTGATAATACACACACACATTTCCTGAACCGCTTGTCCTATACGGGGTTGCGGGGAACCTGAGCCTACCCGGCAACTCAGGGCGTAAGGCCGGAGGGGGAGGGGACACACCCAGGACGGGACGCCAGTCCGTCTCAAGGCACCCCAAGCGGGACTCGAACCCCAGACCCACTGGAGAGCAGGACCCAGTCCAACCCACTGCGCCACAGCACCCCCATATTGATAATAAATAAACAGAAATAAATAAATCGAAATAATTACAAAACAAACAAACCAGAATTAGATTAGAACTTTGGAGTCCTCAGTCCTTAGCAGCTTTCCTGTTGCCCCATTCTGGGCGTACCCTGCCTGGTGCCGTATGTTTCCTGGGATTGACTCTGGGCCACTGCTACTCCGAAATGCATAAGTATCTTAAAAAAAAAAAATGCAGAAATTACCAATCACTCAATATAGCCTTCCATCCCACCACCTCAAGTTTTTATCAAAGACCATGAAGCAGTGATATTTACAGAGTCAAGACACTAGTGTTTCCATGTCAAGCTGGAATTTGAAGCACTTCCTCGTGGGCTACATGTAGTTACTTGAACTTCAGCACTTTATTCTTAAACATAATTGGACACAGAGCTCTGGTGAGAGAGGTGTCTTCAGATAGATTGAGTGTACTTAATCTAGGTGAAGGGTCCCAGGTGGCACAGGTGAAAGCATGGTGTAGAACGGCAAGACACCGCTTTAATCACAAGTGGTTGAGTGCATGTCAAACCTACAGCAAACTACAGTAGCCAGAGGGTCACTTATGCCACACACCAAGCACTGGGCATAATGTGAGACACAGGTGAAAGTAGCACAGCTTGAGAAAGACAAGTTAATGCACCCAAAAAACAAAGGCCGTTTGCCAGCACTATCAATGCTCACTGTACTCGACGGGCTATCGAAAGCTTTGCCCTTGCATCCGTTTCCATGGGGACTGATAGCATCAAGAATGCACATTCCATAGTGGTGAGGTGCTCGAGACAAAAGGACCGCTAACTCTTACTGGTTGCAGATGGCTGCTTGATGGTCACACCTTGTGAGAAATGACTTAGTTTGAACACAACAGGAGATCTTAGTCGCTTCGAGACTCCTCATCTTCAAAGCGTTACTTTTGTTTTGAAAAGTAGACTTTAAAATGATTCATGATTTTTTTTTTTTAAATTTAAATTAAAAATTAGAGCTGCAAATACTCAAAGCCAATAATTTTTAGGGTGTAACTTCAATGCAGCCAACACTCAAACTGTGACACAGTACATGGAAAGACAACGCATGTGCCGTGCGACCACGTTTCTGTCAAAGAGAATATTAACCTTTGAATACTTCGCCCAAGGAATTTTACTGTGGTACACAATAAACTTCACCATGATTTACCCGTTTATATAGCAGTGCGTTCTAACAGTATCCATTCAATGCAAGCACCTTGAGCAGGGTCTGCAGCAGGAGAGGGATTAGAACCAGGATACTTCAGACTGCAAGGCACCAGCCTTAACCACTACGCCACCTGCTGCTGAATGCTAAATGTAGACCCAAGGAGGCTGCACCACATGTGGGTGTGGGGCTAGAGCACAGGTACCTCTCGGGGACAGAATCGTGTGTTTTTGCTGGGATGATGCACACTCCGTGGCTCACGTGACACCTGGCAGTGGATGTTTTCACGTTCTTACATCAGCCTTGGATTTACCACTGAAAACATGACCTTCTTCCTTCCACAGCGCTTCTTTCAAACACGAAGAATAACCAAGTAGAAGGAACTGGTAGGGATGCCCCCTACTTTTCTAGGAAGGGCCTGCTTAGTGCAGCATGAGTAAATCAAAGCTGCCCAGGCCTGTGTTGAATCTCCAGCAGTTTTTGTAGAACTTGAGCGGAGCGATCGTATCCGGCGTCACTGCGCTGTGGTCACGTCACGGGAGACCCGCGGCGCGAGGATGCGGTAGAAACGCGGGGTGCGCGCGCGAGCCCGGACGAGCGCTCTTTTTTTTGAATGTGGGCTAGAGAGACAACAGCACGTGGCAGAGGTGATCGGAGGTGATCGGATGTGACGAGGGGGCAAAAAGTGAGCGCAGCAGCCAGAGCAGCGCAGTGTTTGCTGTAAATTAACGCACGCACACAAAATTTACCACCAAAACAACACTCAACCACACGCGCACACACCTCAGCAATCACACTGCACGCGCTCTCCAAGTTCCATCAAATCTCCGCACGAATAGTGATCGACGCGATCGTGTAAAACTCAAGAATAGAGGAAAAAAAAAAAAGACAGGGACGTCGTAGTATATTTCTAACGTAAATGCACAGCTGTGATGACTAAATTTCACACACACAGATCCCCGGCCGAGCAGTGAAGTTAAGAGCAGGTCGTACTGTGGACACTCAATAGTTCGAGTCC
Organism: Scleropages formosus; assembly: GCF_900964775.1. Taxonomy (NCBI): domain Eukaryota; kingdom Metazoa; phylum Chordata; class Actinopteri; order Osteoglossiformes; family Osteoglossidae; genus Scleropages; species Scleropages formosus. The sequence continues at coordinate 142,701 of NW_021641046.1, read as the reverse complement.
AATAAAATCGAAGCGCGCAAGAGACGATCCAGGGCGGTTCAATTTACTTCACTTAATTCAGTTAATCGGAGACGTGTCCGTGTATGGAAGCAACACGGACGGTCCGATCATCAATCAATGTTATATAGAAGCAGACGGATGCAGGGAAATTGGAATATTTGCCATCTTTTTACGCTGCATTGAAGAACATTTGCGGACACATTTCTCCACAAATATAAACTGCAGTCGCTAAAAACTATATTATATACATACTTTTATCTGGCAAAAATGACTCTCGAGCTCGTTCCGGCAATGGAAATTTTTACTGTAAAAGTGCTGAGACGCTCTCGCCTTCCTTTGTTACAAAAAAAAACAGAAAAGAAAAGAAAGAAAGAAAGAAAGAAAGAAAGAAAGAAAAGAGTCCAACTCAGTGCTTTGACACATGATGTGTCAGTCTTACCTGCTCGTTCGCAGCGCAAAACCGACGAGGAGCGCAGAAGATGCGCCGGGACGGGTGGTGGCACAAGGTCGCCGATGCCGCCCGCCCTCACTGAACACTGAACACACAGTCGCACCACACACACACACACACTCTCTCGCTCTCTCTCTCTCTCTCTCTCTCTCTCTCTCTCTCTCACATACACACACACGCTCACGTGTGCTGCAGTCCGTACTGTACATCCGACACTCGGCTTTCCCTGCCCGTTAAGCACATTGTAACGGAACAGGGACGGCGCAAGGCATCATGGGCTCTTTTAAAGCGCCTCTGCGCGTTCCCAGGTTCGCTGCCGAACCGCATTCTGTACGATTCCTCGCTACTGTATTAAGGAAAATAAGTTGGCACTGAACACCAGTCAGAAAACAAAATACATTTCAGCCATATTGTAGGCCTAATTATGAATCATTGACTATCAGTAATATTGCACCATTATTAATATCGCGATAGTTATGGGCGACACGGTGGCGCAGCGGGTGACGGTGATTTCTTGCAGCTGTTGATTCGGACCTGGGTTGTTAAGTCTGTGTGGAGTTTGCATGTTCTGCCCAGGTTCACACAGCTTTCCTTCCACAATTCAAAAACAGGAACTTCATGTCAGCTGGTGACTCTTCCTTCCTTGTGCTTGAATGAATGTGTGTGGTTGTCCTGCAATGGAGTGACGTCCTGCCCAGGGTGTACCCTGCCTCATGCCTTGTGCTCCTGGGATAGGATCCAGACCACCACGCTCCTAACTTGGGCAAGTGGTTATTGTTAACACACTCATTCTACTGGCTATTATATTAATAATATACATTTCTATTTAATAAGAAATTGCATTCTTTAACATCACAGATAGATACACAAACGTTCAATGTTGGTAAATAATCAGATCAGGTGGTCGGCATAGTTGCACAGCTTGCTCACATTGCCATTCTGGGATTTAAAATAGAAATCGCAGGGGTTCCAAAGTGTTCAAGATTTGCCAGCTGTAGTAATTAGCAGTGAATTTAAAATTGGCTTTGGCCACATTGCAGTTTTAGTGTCCAGGTTCCTTTATGCTGCAGAAGCGACTTTTTGGTCACCGTCCTGTGGCAAACTGTGCTCTGCAGTCCTCACCTCCATGGCAACTACCAACAAACCAAGGCCACATGCCGAGCAGAAGCAGGCTCTCATGGGAATCCACCAGCTCCTCGGTGTGCATTAACTTCTCTCCTTTGCAAACCCTCTGCTCTGACAACACTTTGCTAAATGTCTTCCGGTGAGTTTAACTTTTACTTGATCTTGTTAATATTTAGCACACTTTTTTTTCCCCTGACAGCCACAGGAAAATATAGGATAGTATTTTCTATAGCCTTCTGTTCATGTGTACAACTTCTGAAGATGAATTGTACAATGTTCTTTTGTATGTACTTTTAAAGTTCATTTTAAATATAATCTATTTCAACAATACTGGCTTTTCTGGGGGGGTGGTGGTGGCACAGTGGGTTGGACTGGGTCCTGCTCTCCGGTGGGTCTGGGGTTTGAGTCCCGCTTGGGGTGCCTTGTGATGGACTCGCGTCCCATCCTGGGTGTGTCCCCTCCCCCTCCAGCCTTATGCCCTGTGTTGCCGGGTTAGGCTCCGGTTCCCCGTGACCCTGTATAGGACAACTGGGTCAGAAAGTGTGTGTGTGTGTGTGTGTGGGGGGGCTTTTCTGGTACGTTCTTCACAAGTGCATGCATTTGTGCTGTACTTGGTGTTGTGGCTCCTGTCCATAACAATGTGGAATGAATGGCCTAACGGTAATTTTTCTTTCATTCTTTCAGAGCCAAGTAAGAAACAAGGTGTCCATTAAATGCAACTTTGAAAATTAATGTTTCTTAAAATAAACATACTGGAATTCAGTTTTGATTCTTTTAAACAATATGTATGAACATGAGCCATGATACCAAGTACAGCACAAATGCATGCACTTGTGAAGAACATATCAGAAAAGCCAGGATTGTTGAAATAGATTATTTTTGAAATGAACAAACTGAATAGCATAACTAATTTTAATGCGTGACTTAATTGCTGTTATCTTTCGCTTGTGTCAAAGACTTTACATGTCAGATTTAAAGATGAAATGGAATTATCCCAGGATTATCGGGCTAATCGGGAAACACATGTTCCAACCTAAAATATTATTGCCACTGTTAATTAATGTCCAGCTGTCTGTCTCACATACATGTCTGCAGGCTGCCTTTCAGTGCTGATACATGGTATGCAACCCTTCTGCCTATAAGTTGTTGTTAAGTGTCATTAAATTGATGTTGACTCTTGGTGTCCGCATAAATAGAATGGCTCTGGAAACTGTCATCCCTGCTTGTGTCTTTAGTGTTGAAAGGGGTGTGTTCATTGTCATCGTCACTGGCTCTGTCTGGTCTGCCTACCTGTTTCAGTACCCAGTAATCTAAATTGTAATAGTACACATTTTTATAGAATGTCCATGGAGAGTCAGAGACTGAGATTGCTCTTAAGAAGAGACTTCCTGATTTCACCAACTGTGACACCAGTGTAGCATGGTACTACTTTCCAGAACCAGGATGTGGCTTATAATGCAGTTTTAACCCAGCTTGTGCAAGGCAGAAGCATAACGGGAACCAATCATATTGTCTGTGCTATAACACACACACACACACACACACACACACACACACACACACACACACACACACACACACACACACACACAGATCACTTGTCCCAAGCGGGGCTGCGGTGAACGAGAGCCTAATCGAACAACACAGGGCACAAGGCTGGAGGGGAGGGGACACACCCAGGACAGGACACCAGTCAGTCGCAAGGCGACCCAAGCAGGACTTGAACCCCAGACCTACCCAAGAGCGGGACCCAGCCAAACCTCCTGCATCACTGCACCCTCCTGTGCTATAACAGTTATATTTTAAAGTTCCTTTGTGACTGTTTTCCTACATGAATTTTTAGATTCATATAGACAACATTACAGACCAACATTTTGATGAAGCAGAACGTTTATTGCGAAGTTCTCCATACAGTTGCTATATGGGTGTACTGTATATACTGTAGCAAAAAGGAAATGCTTCTCCCCCTACAGAGGGAATGGACCACAGGTCTCCTCCCTCTCTCCCATATTTCTGCAGCCAAACCCCTCAGACCCCCCCACGGTAGTGAAAACACACCATCTTTTCTCCTTCATCACTGCAGTCATTGTGATGTTCTCTCCACATTAAAATAGAGAATTGTTGTCATATTCTTTGAAGAATTACATCATTTTTCACAACCTGCTGATGGTGCAGGTTCATCCTTTCTGGAATCACCGAGTACTCGATTGTTTCCAGGTGCTTCTTGTTGGATGTCAGAGCCTGCCTTTGCTTTCGATGATAGGCTTGACATGAAGTCATGCTGGCCCTGGGTTGCTAAGCCATTGTGAGGAAACAGAGTTCTGCTCTGGGATGTGCAGCATCTTACGCCTAGTGTTTTGTTCATTGTGTACAGTGCATACACGTAGAAGTGCAGTGAAAAGTGAAATCTGTCAAAACTCAGATGATGTCAACAAATTTCTAGTTTACGATTCAGTTTCATCTTCTTACTCTTACAAACAGTAAGATTAAATGTAGGGATCAATTGCCTTGACCTTCTGGAGAAGTTATTTAGCCTACTTAAGGAAACTGAGCTTGCCATAGACATTACTTCGAAATGTCTGTTCATGGCGTTAACCCCTGCTTTGACTACTTGCGCAAACCAGGTCCTTAAACTGCACATCTCATCATCCCATCTTCCCGCCGGCTAATTGGATCCTTGTCTTGCCATGGCAACCACTGCCGAAGGCTGGGTGGGTGCCATGTGTCACTCAGCTGCTGTTTGACAGCAAAGTGAATGAACAAATGGGTATTTGTTAAGTGTCAGTTTAGTTTATGCTCTCACATACAGCTGTTAGCAATAGAAAGGAATTAGCACTGGTTAAGGTTAACCTCAGTATGGCAAAAAAAGGCTGGTTGTAATAAGCCCTACAAAGTGCTTCCAGCTCTTGAGACGGGTTTTGGAATTGTTTGCTGTCAGAGGTGATGTTTTGGCTGACCCCTGTCTCGGAGTTACGCTACGAGCCTACTATGGAAAATGTGCTGGGACACAAAGGATAAAACTGTGTCCCATTCACTTACAGCAGCAGCTTTTGAAGCACAAAATGGGATTACAAAAATGGATTTCTGGAAAAGGGATTAGGAAGGGGGTTTAGCAGTACAGGGACATGAAATCCTGTGGAAGGAGGGGAAGTGGCTGTTATAAAAAAAAAAAAAAAAAAAAAAAAGGAATAAGTGACACCAGTCCTAAATATACTCATTCTACTGAAGATCCTCAACACACTCATGGGTCCCTCCTATGGTATGCCTGTCAAATCACTATAAAGTCTCTCTCCCTGTATTTCTATGGCATGCAGAAGCAACTTACATTTGTTTTTCATCACCAGATGGTGCGGTGAATGTGGTGTGGAGGGTTGATGTGGTGGTTTTGCTTATGAGTCCTGGTGTTGCTACTGTTCTGTTGGTGTTATGGTTGTGAATGCTGTGCTTGATGTTCTGGTCACAACTACTGGTGCTGTATCTGGTGATTCTGTGGTGGTGAGTATTGGTGTTACTGGTGTTTTGGCTGTGATGGTGGTGTTGCTGCTGTTTTGTTGGTGAGTGAGTGCTGGTGGTGTTGTGGTTGATTTAGTATTCCGTTTGTGAATGTCATTGTTATGTTCGTGTTATTGGTATTGTTATGGTGAGTGAATTTTGTTGTGCTTGGCTGCAGTGCTGAGTAAAGACTTGTGGCAGATAACCAAGTTTAGCTTGAGGCTGAGGTTATGTGGAGCCTACCAGTAAGGAATTACCGTAGCAGAATAACAGTGCCATTAAACATAATTATCTGCACACTGGCTCTTTAGCTTAGGGGAACAACTGGGACCAGATGTGTTCATAATTTGATTTGTTTGTAATTCTGATGTCACTTAATCTACTAAGTCACAGTCAATAGAAGGTTAACGATACAGATGTCTCTCAGCATATTAACAGGTTAGGTCCTGTAAAAGTCCTGGATAAAGCTATCATAATAAAAATGTTATGGACATTTTAGAGGTACATTACAATGTGTCTTATTCACAGCATGAGAAAAGGCAAAGGGGGAAAGAAAGAAAGATTGAAGACAAGCGTGTGGAAGAGAGCCACCCCCCCCCCAAAAAAAAAAAGAAAATTAAGCAAAACCAGCTCCGATGGTGCATTCGCCCGTGAGCCTTCCAACAGAGGACTGAAAAAGTTTCTCTGAAAAAAGCCTTCAGTAAAAAAAACACAAAGTGTTTCTCTGGTGGTTTACAAATTGCTGTTAAAGGTAACACTGATGGTTTAAAAAAAAAAAAAATTCACTCCCCTGCAGAATTCATAGTGCCTATTTAAATAATTTGGTGACTGAAGTCATTAATAATAAATCTGTTATACATATATGTCGGTGTTATTCGTGCCCTGCATAAAATACTTTATTTGTATATTAATGCCATTTTAATCTAGTTTTCATCTGTTATTTCCAAAAGAAATAAGGCTATACTTTGACCCCCTCACAGTGGGAATTTGGGTGACTTCATGGAGCAAATAACATTGTTAAGCAAGCAATGGGTGTGTCTATAAAAATGTCCAACTGCACAGTTTCTAGCAGGAGCCAGTGTACATCTCCACAAAGTGTGCTATTTTAACTTAGGGGGAGTTCATGTATAATGAAATTTTGTATGTTCTGTTAAAATGTTGTGGTGAGTATGTATGTAATAGAAAAATGTACAGGAGGATGTGTGAAATCAAGGTAAACAATTTGTTCTTTTTCTGTATGCTTCATTTCATAATTTTTACTGATGCATTAAGCCTAAAGGAGCTCCAATCCTTTGAATTTATGTTCTTTTCCTTAGAAGAGTCTAGAAACAGTGTATGGTTAAAAAAAAAAGCCTTGAATAGTGGTTTTCATGACTGAAATCTGTGCTGATTGTGACATCATCAGGGCTTCCTGCATGGCATGTGTGAGGTGCTGACATAGGTTCTTCACTACAGCAGGTCTGGCTAAATTTGACGAGTGTGAATTTAACATTTGCCTATAGGTTCATTTCTTTTGTCCTCTGCTTCATTCAGATGAGTTGACCAGAGTCCTCTGTCAGTACAAACCCATCTAACACAGAGTGTGGTTCATTAAAGCAGAGGAAACTTTGTGTGATACTTTAGGAGTGGACTTACATTCAGGGTCATAAAAATATGTTGTGCTCAGCTGGCACGAAGGAGATGCTTTTGATCTTTAAAAGTTTGAACACTTAAGAAACCTCAGAAGCCCAGCAGCTATCCTGTGTCAAGCCAAACATTGTGTAAAAAAGCAGACAGCGCTCCCTACAGGAGGAAGTATAATGATGCCATACACAGTTTGCAGTTCATTTCTTCAACTGTTTGTATTGCACACATGACACGATTTCAAAGATAATGAATTTCATTAAGTTTATCATTCCTTGGGAAATAGTGTACTGTACTTAAAAAATAAAGATGCATGCATGTGGATAATACAACTGAAAGGCAAAGGGTTGCAGTGTTTAGCAGGGGTGGTGATATAGTACCAACTAGGAAGATCCAAAAAGACTTTCACAACTGGAGACTTTGGATTTTAAAGATGGGGGGTGCAGGGCGGGCACAGTAGCACAGCAAGTAGTACTGCTGTCTCACAGCACCTGGGAGATATGAGTTCAAGCCCTGCTTAGTCTATGTGGAGTTTGCGCTTTTTTGCATGTCGAGCTGGCCATGGATGGAGCGAGAAGCTCCTCTCTATATCTTCATCACTCCGGCTATGCTAGAATATTTCAGGTCATTTTACCTAAATTCATTCATTCATTCATTAAATGTTACACATTTCACCATCACCAAGAAGTGAATGGCACCATTAACAGTGTTTGGACAAACAGATTTTATTTCATTGCACTGCCTGCATTTTCATCATAAACCTATACATTAACAAAGATGTACCACCTGTGTTCCACCCACTGAACAGCATACAAACGCATGTTTGTAAACCCACCATGGCCTTCTTTTACCCCATCCTGAAGCCGATTTTCCCAACTACTGATTAGGATTTATGTTTTCGTTTTTAATTAGACCTAGAAAACTATGAGCGAGAGAAATTATCCTGAATGGTGAGTCACCCAACTTTCCATAAAGCAGGAACTGTGAGACTCAGTTAGTCATACCAATGAGTGAGCACGGTGGCACAGTGAGTGGTGCTGCTGTCTCTCAGTACCTGGGTGGTGTGAGAGGATGTGGATTCGATCCCTACTCAGTCTATGTGGAGTTTGGATGTTCTCCCCCTGTCTGCATGGGTTTCCTCTGGGTGCTCTGGTTTCCTTCCACAGTCCAAAGACATGCTGTTCAGGTTCACCCATAGTGTGTGAGTGAGTGACAGAGAGAGTGTATTCCAGTGATGCATGGATGAGGGACCCACTGTAAGTAGTGTATCTAGCAGTGTAAGTCACCTTGGTGAATAAGGTGTGTGGGCTGATAACACTACATAGAGTTCAGTAGAAGTCTCTTTGGACAGAAGTGTCTGCTAAACATAAATGTAAATAAACCAATGTCACTATATTGTACGTACTGTATATATGGGTGTTAGAGCTGCCACTTGGTGAATTTTACAGGGGGCAAGGATATAAAAAACAGGGAGTGGTTGCATGTGCCCCACATTACTCCAGTAAAATTATCCCCATTCCAACTTACAATGTCAAGTTGCTGTGGATAAAAGTGTCAATGAATAAATATAAATGTATATATTCTCCACAATTCCAAAGTACATTGTCACTACTAAGCACACTCACATGATTCTCTGTTTTATCAACTAGACTGAAACAACCAATTGAATCAAATGAAACTGCTCTGTTGTCTGACACTCGTGCCATCCTCAGGACACTGGCAGTCACCAGTGGCATCAGCACTATCATACTGAGAACTAATGTGTAATGGGATTCCTTAGAAGAGTCATCTGCTAATGTTAAATTCTGCAATGGTGTCAACAACAGGGTGTATCCCACTTCTACCACCAAAAAAAGTTATAGGGCTAAGGCATAGAAAGACAGATAAAGCATTAGAGGGCTTCACTGTGGCTGTTTAACAGCAAAATTCCTTTCTCTGCAGGTAAGCCTGGGAAGAAGACTCGTTCCAAGCACTGCACACTGGATGAATCTAGTGCAGTGAAAACTTGGGATCTCTGGAACTTGTTGGCCAAGGGAGTTGAAACAGAAATTTTACCCCCCTGTGTTCAAGAGAGAAGGCACAGGCCATGCACAGCAAAGGAGCACAGTAATGAATATTCCAGGCATGTCTAATTATACAAAGTGTCACATCTCATCTCTTCTTCAGCTCATTGTGCCTTTGCTACTGAGATAAACCTAACTGTGACAATATTTACTATATCATTCCTCAGGTTTCTTTATACACTTATATACCATAAATATGATTTCTTTCATCAGACTGTTATAAGGCTTCATGAGATCCACCACACTAGGCATCTGAACATATAAAAATTAGTGATCACCACATTCACTGAATTTTACATGTTTTATTCAGATTTGGTACAGCTAGGGTGTGTCTAATCGGGTCTGGCTAGTTACAGGAAATTAATGGGTGAAACTCTAATAAAGAACAGAGCACCAAAAGCTAGATTCAGAAGTCCAAACACATACAGTATCATTTCAAGTAAATAAGGTCTCTAAACCCCATCACGCACACTAGTTGAAGCTGCTTGTCCCATACAGGGTTGCAGCAAGCCAGAGCCTTCCCTGGCAACACAGAGCATAAGGCCAGTGACACACCCAGGATGGGCCACCAGTCCATTGCAAGGCACCCCAAGTGGAACTCAAACCCCAGGCCCACGAGAGAGCAGGACCCAGCCAAACCCCCTGTGCCACCACGGGTCTGTGGACCATACGTTCCAAAAAGAAGTATAGAACTTGTGCTAATGACTAGGAATGACATTAAAGGGTGTAACACATTAAGTGATTGTCAAGGTTAAGGGGGGATTCTCCTCAGTGTTGATTTCCCTTCACAGCAAAACCTTTGATTCATTTAAGCAATATTTTTTTTTATTCAAGCAATGCCTTTTGAAGGTTGTGTTTTATACATCAAGTTAACTGGATTGTGTAATACAAAATTAGTTCAATTAGCAGGGGGTGCGGTGGCACAGTGGGTTTGGCTAGGTCCTGCTCTCTGGTGGGTCTGGGGGTTGAGTCCCGCTTCGGGTGCCTTGTGATGGACTGGCATCCCATCCTGGATGTGCGCCCTCCCCCTCCAGCCTTACGCCCTGTGTTGCCTGGTTAAGCTCCGGTTTGCCACGATCTTGCTTGGGACAAGCAGTTTCAGCCAGTGTGTGTGTGAGCTCAATTACCAAAAAAATAAATGAAGGACCTCAGTTTAAAAAGAATACTCTGTAACAGACTGCTATCTATACTATGGTTTTCCCTGCATCAGCTATTGCCCTATCCTTGCAGTATGGATTCTGAACCACTATGAACCTATGCTGGCAAAAGCAGTTATGGATAGTTAGTGAATGTATAAGTTAGTTTCACAAAAAAGCAGAGGTGAAAAGCTAATCTTAAAACACATCAATATGTTCAGTCTGTGCTCACTGTCTGACAAACAGCTAAGAGTGACAGAGCTGGGATGAAGCTCACCACTTCTAGTGGTGATGTTCTCTCTTTTTGGGAGAATAACAAATGCTGCCCCAGGTGGAGGGACTTCAGTACCTTGAGGTCCTTTATACACATGAAGGCAAGGAACTGCTAGACTGACCAGTGCTTCAGTAGGGCAGCTGCAGTACTGAGAATGCTGTATAGGACGATGGTGGTACAGTGGTACAGAAGCTCAGTTCATGGGGAAAGCTTGAGTTTTTAGTCTTGGTCTACATCTCCATCATCACTTATAGTAACAGATTTTGGATAGTGACCATATGGAATACAATGTAGGTGTAATCAGTGAAAATTCACACCTGGAAACAAAGGAAAGAGCTTGGCAGTTACAGAGGCCCTTGGAGTTGAGCTGCTACTCCTTCAGACTGAATGGAGATACTTATGGTTAAAGCATCCGTTTCAAGATGTATGCTGCGCAAACCCCAAGGAAAAGAGGACCCAGAGCAGAATCAGTATATGCTGGAAAGATCATATTGGTCAGTTGGCTTGGGAATGCCTGGAGAAGTTTCAGGAGTTGGAGACAACTGTTGCAGAAAGCCAAGTCTGCTCTGCCCTATTTGGCCTGTTGCTCCATAAGGATGATGAGGTTTCTGAAAATTCATGGCGTAAATGGATAGTTCACAGTGCTGTACTGCTGCTAACATAGTTCAGTGTGATATAATCCTGCTGGCTGACAATACTGTAGTTCTGCTATCTAAAATACTGGAGGTAGCACATCTAAACTACATCGATCACTGAAATGTCATTTTGTTACCTAACATGGACCACTTTGCTGCAGTGCTATTGGACCTGTGAGCATTGCAGAGCTGCATCCACAGGGCTTGTTCGTGAGGCTACACAATTCCTCAAGGGAAGAGCAGGATGTCGGAGACTTCCGTCTTCAGCAGAACATAGAAGGGCACCCCACTGCAGTCTTCCACTTCCCTCACAGGGCCCTCATCCCACCTCATGCTTCTCTTATGGTGAGCCACTCCCTCTGTAACTAACTTCTCCAGTGTAGACTCTTGTCTTCTAGATGTTTTACATTTATTCATTTACCTGACACTTTTCTCTTACAATGTTAAAGTTACAATTACCCATTTATACAGCTGGGTAATTTCACTGGAGCAATTTTAGGGTAAGTACATTGCTCAAGGGTACTACAGCCTAAGCTGGCGATCAAACCTACAACCTTTGGATCCAAAGACAGTAACTCTAACTACTATGCTACCACCTGTCACATTTTCTTCACCACCATCCTTAGTGCAAGTCACTAGTGTGCTAGTTGAAAGTTTGCATGTGCTGTGTGTTGATGTAGGAAAGCAGCTTTATGAAATATAGCTTTCCTTTCTGACGTATCTTCTTCCATTTAAACAGGTCTGTCATGTGTTATCTTATTGCACTAATAAATACAACATTTTGAAAACTAGTGAATGTGGTGAGAGGGGGTGCGGTGGCGCAGTGGGTTGGACCGCAGTCCTGCTCTCCCGTGGGTCTGGGGTTCAAGTCCCGCTTGGGGTGCCTTGTGGTGGACTGGCGTTCCGTCCTGGGTGTGTCCCCTTCCCCCTCTGGCCTTACGCCCTGTGTTGCCGGGTAGGCTCCGGTTCCCCGTGACCCTGTAAGGGACAAGCGGTTCTGAAGATGTGTGTGTGTGTGTGTGTGTGAATGTGGTGAGAGGGGGGTGCAGCGGGCTTGGCTGGGTCCCACTCTCTGGTGGGTCTGGGATTCGAGTCCTGCTTGGGGTGCCAAGCGACGGACTGGGGTCATGTCCGGGGTGTGTCCCCTCCCCCCTTGGCCTTGCGCCCTGTGGTGCTGGATTAGGCCCCGGTTTGCCATGTCCCCGCTCGGGACAAGTGGTTTCAGACGGCATGAATGTGGTGATCATTAAAAATATGGGAATTGTTTATAAACACTTTTTCATAAACCTAAAAGGGATATATTGACGGTCTTCACAACTCAGAAGTTCTGCAAGGGCTGAAAGTCTATCTGTGTTGAAATCTACAGTAGGTGTATGCAGGTACAGGGTTATGGAGGGCTATGCTCTTGGCAAATAAAGTTCCTTATTAATAACATCTTATCAAGCAAAATGCAAATGTATGATCACAACTCAAAATGCACAAAAGGGCAATGCATTTTTCCACTGCCGTGTCCTCAGTCTTGTGAGGGTTAACTGTATTATGTAGCAAAAAAATAATTTGGTACATATCATCTGAAGTTCACTGATGATGCAGCAGTAAGGATTGCCGTCTTCATTCAAAGGTGTGGGCAGAGGCTTCACAAAGACCTCATATTCCTCCAGCGCAATTCCTCTGGAGAGGAATGGACCACCTTGGAGCAGAGCCATGGGTCACCACCATACTATGTCAGGAGGACGGACAGGTAATAATGATATCACCTTCTTCAACTTCCTGAAGGAGATGGCCAATAATTCAGTCAACAGGACTAGGTCTGTCCATTCAGTAAACAATACTGTATTACTCTTAGTACAGGTAACAGGAGAAAATGATACTAGGCTTTACTGTAGTTTTGAAGCCACAATTCTGAAAGTTTCTTACACTTCCTAAGTCTTTGTGTTCGGCTCCTCAACTTAAATGTAGCTCCCCATAGACCAAAGCAGAAGACCCTCTTCACACCTTCATCCGGCAGACTCACAGCTGCTCACCGTCTTTGTGATCCACTCAGGTCGTAGCATGGTACACCCCAGCACTCTGCACCACTGAGTCATGGCAAGCCTGGAAAAGACCACATCATCATGGGAGTGTTCAGACAAGGTGCCAGTCATCTCTGCTGTCCAGAGACCAGAAGATGGGCAAGGAAGCACGTCAATACCCATTTTACACTCCTCCAGGGGGAGTGACCTATTCAGACAGAAAGGACAAGAGGCCCTTTTTACTGCTAAAAAGGTAAGGTTGGACTGCAAGACCCTCAATTATGGCAGCACAGTCATTCAGGGTGGATACTTGTGTTTTGCCTGTGGGGTAAGTGGTTGTGACTTATTTTGGACATTTTCACAGCTTGCAATGCTGATGACATGGTGTAATTGTCTTATTTATGTTTTTATGTTGGCTGACTCTGGAAGCACTGGTACAGTTAGCATGGTACAGGTAGCATGCGAGTTAAACTTGCTGCTTTGCAGTCGATATGTCCTGGGTTCATATCTCCACTCGTGCTGTAGTACACTTGAGCAAAGTACTTAATTTAAATTATTCAAATGAAAAAGTCCTGAGGTGAAATTAGAAAATAATTGCAAGTGGCTTAGTATACAAACACAAGTCGCTTTGGAGAACACACACATTTTCTAAACCGCCTGTCCCATTCGGGGTTGCGGGGAGCCGGAGCCTAACCCGACAACACGGGGCGTAAGGCTGGAGGGGGAGGGGACACACCCAGGACAGGATGCCAGTCTGTCACGAGGCACCCCAAGCAGGACTTGAACCCCAGACCCACTGGAGAGCAGGCCCCAGGCCAACCCACTGCCCCACCACGCCCCCTCGCTTTGGAGGACAGTATCAGCTAAACTAATAATAATAATAATAATAATAATAATAATAATAATAATAATAATAAACTAGCAGTGATGCAGATATCCAGGCAGAAGCTGCTCATCAGTCCAGCTCTATGTCCAATTTCCCACAGGAAGATGCAGACTACCCGGATGTCCTGCAGCCCCTGGACCCAGGACCCCTGCTGCTTAACACACCCTGCACACATTCAGCCAGGCAAAGTGGACTTCAGGGGCCTGCCAAATAGGAATAACTGGCCATTGCTGTGCCAGTCTAACCCTGCCCCAGCAAAGATCATCATTGGTGAGGGTTGTCCATTTTATCTGTATCTCATTGCCCAGACACCTCCAGCTGGTCTCCAGCGTTAGTCTAACTCATGTTTGTTTGCTTGTTTGTTTGTTTGTATTTTTTTGTGGACATGCAGGAGATCAGCATGGAAAAACTGCCAGTTCCAGAAGAAGGCCGACTCGCTCAGCAGGGGTAGGGGGTGCCGTCAGTCATTTCCATTCCATTTCTTTTGCAGGCTTTCTAATGTAAGGGCTTTCTGCAGCTGGGCAAGTTACTGTAAGTCTAGTGAATCTGCCTAACAAAATGTTTCTGCTCCTTTTTCACCAGCCCTGTCTAGGAGGAGTGATGTTTGTGGGCCCTGTCTCTCCTTTAACTTCCCCTCTCCAGCGCTACTGTGATGCTAACTGTTACACCAGCAAGATCTGCTTCAGCAAGCTTCCCAATACCTAGGACCACATTTGCTGGGAGACACTGTTACCCTGAGGAAGAGAAATTAAGCTACTCTGGGAAAGTTTACTTATTCCATTGCAGAACTAAAGATAGTTTATATTTGTATCTAATATGAGTGGCGCAGTGGCGCAGTGGGTTGGACCGCAGTCCTGCTCTCCGGTGGGTCTGGGGTTCGAGTCCCGCTTGGGGTGCCTTGCCGCGGACTGGCGTCCCCTCCCCCTCCAGCCTTACGCCCTGTGTTGCTGGGTTAGGCTCCGGTTCCCCGTGACCCCCTATGGGACGAGCGGTTCTGAAAGTGTGTGTGTATCTAATATGCTAAAAGTTTTCTAACTACAGTACATGTAGTTTTAGAAGACAGTTGCATTGTTTTAACAACTTATTAATGATGCAGGAAATTCAACTTTATAGACGAATATCAGCAAATATATTCAGTATTTTTGGTTATAGCTTTCACTATTCTACCCATGCAGTGGCACAGCAGGTTTGGCTGGGGCCCGCTGTGTGGTGGGTCTGGGGTTCAAGTTCTTTACTCTGGGGTGCCTTGCAGTGGACTGGCATCCTCTCTGGGGTGTGTCCCCTCTAGCTTTGCGCCCTGTGTTGCTGGGTTAGGCTCTGGTTCACTGCGACCCTGCTTGGGACAAGCGGTTGTGGATATTGTGTGTGTACCCATCCATTTTAATCAGTTATTGTGTGTTACAGTGATCCATAAAGATGGGACACTTCTGTTGCAGAGCAATCACATGATGCACACAGCCACAGTTGTTTAAGCAACTCTTGCATTTCTAAAAATGTTTTTACTGCCAATTAGATTCATAGCAACAGTGGAGTTGCAGTGCCATGTGGGGCTGCAAATAAATCTGAATAAAACTGAAATCATGACAACTTCCTCCACAATGAACATTAGCTTCAATGGTGAAGACACAGACGTACCTGACAACTTTGGCCCTTGGGAACAACAGCAGCAAGGGGCTGAACATTCGAGAGATGCACAGAAAACTAGCACTTAAAGCTTCAGTGGAATATCTAGAAAGGGTCCTCAAATGTGCTCATGTTTTCAGTAGAACAAGGATTAGAATTGTTCAGGCAATGGCAGTCATTTTCAGTAAGGCAACAAGGATATGATAGCTGGACATTGAAAAAGTGGCATAGGACAAACACACTGTGCTGCTGGAGAAGACTTCTTAGAATATCCTGGAAGGCCAGGAGAGCAACCAGATGGATCTTTGATCAAATCCAGCCAGAAATCACACTGGAAGCACAGATGAAGGCACTGATGTTAAAATTCACACTTTGAACTCATCATGAGAAGACCTGACTCTGTCAAAAAGACCATAATGCTCAGAAAAGCTTGATTAAAAGCAAAAAAGATGACCAGCAAGCACATGAATGGAGTCAGTCACAATGACAAGACGCACTCTCCTCCAGCTCAAGGAGGCAATCTATAGCAATGGGCTCACCGAGAGTTGACATGAACTGTTTAACAACCGAGGGAATGGTTTGCATAGTAAGTTTGAAGATCTCATCTATTATTGAATTATGAACTTAAATTGTATCTGCATTGTAAGACCCTTTTGGCGAAAAACCCAAATGAACCAGTGGTCCACGTAAACAATACCAAAGCCAGACTAAATCGTGACTAATGTTAATAAAAATGCTTTTAGGACTTAAGTTATTTTAAGAATGCTACTACAGGTGTACCGCGTAACACTAACGCGTGGGAGCGCTGTCTCCCTCGCAGTCGCGTGCCCGGTTTTGCGTAGGGTTGCGACGGGCAGGACGCTGACCAATCACATTTTGCACAGGCAGTGACGAAGTTTCTAGGTCCTTCCGGGTGTATTTATAGAGCCTATTTAAAGGCTGCACCGAGCTTAGTGCGCGATTGTTGTCTGCAGTGAAACAGTGCGCATATTGCACTGACACGTAGTAGCGTCTCCTTGTGAATGACGCAAAGTCTACATTAAAACACCTTTGTTTTCTCCTTCAGTTGCTATCATAAGTAGGCGAAGTGCAAACGGTAGCTCTAAACCAAGCGTGTGAACTCCATTGAATCTGGATTTCATTTCGTTCGTTCGATTGTTTTGTTCTCCGCATTAGGACCACAACATATTATTTTGAACGCATAGCCTGCATGCGGACTGTCTGACCTTCCAGTAAACACTCGCTGTGATCAAAGCGGGGGGGTTTCGTGTCGTTTTCTTAACGGCCCCTACTCGGGTGAAGTGGCTTATTGTAAGTGATCTGGGGCTGTTCTTCTCCCTCTGCCCCGTCAGGGAACCCAAACGCTCCTCCCGGCCACTTCACCATAATCTCTACTTTAAAAACAAAAACAAAACAAAACAAAAAAAAAACTACAATGGTGGAATAATAATACTGTAGTGGCGACAAGGAAAGGAACGGGACGGAAAGGGAAGGGAAGGAGGGGAAACTAGGAAGCCAGCGGCTTCCCTCTTTCGGCTTTCTGGGTAAGTGATGAACTCGGCGAATGAACTCTCCCAACACTCGATATCCGCCCGGCGAGGACGCGCACTCGCCTGTGTGCAAGTAATCGTTTGCCGGCGTGGCCGTGGGAAGGTCCGCTTCTCGCCGTTTACAACATTGCTCGTGTCCGCATCGTCGCTCGTGAACGAAGTATCCGCCACGATGCCGGAATCGCGCCCAGGAAGGTCCCAGTAACGGTGGGTGTCGGGAAGAGCGAAGAGGGCGGCGGAGCGCCGACTCTCCGAGGTAACACGCGCGCTCCTTTCCGCCGCGTCCCGGCGCACGGTAGCCAGCAACACTTCACACATTTCGCTGCATTTCCTCCTCAGTCATAGTTAAATACTAATCCTAATAATTATAATGAAGTCAAGAGCCCGAGAAGTGCTCGCTCCGCGACCCTACCGAGGCGAGGTGCGAGCCGGCCCGGGCCCCGGGTGACTCGTGTCGTGCTCTCTCTCACTCACACACACACACACACACGACACAAAAAAAGCTGTTAAACCCACCCAGTAAGTAACACACATGATTTTAGCGCTTTATTGCTCCACCGCGGTGTAGTTTTGCTCCGAGGATGAAATGAAACCGTGTAGGAGCCGATCGGCGGTTAACACAGTCAGTGTGTCTGCCGGCCTGCTGCAGTGCCCACACGCCCATCATCATGTGGCTCTTTCTGGACGTTCGCTGTTGGGTTCCCCTCCTCTGTTTGAAGTGTGTCGCCATTAATGACATTGCGGTCTCTCTCAGCGGACTGAATGCGCCCAGACGTCTCGAGGAATGCTCCTGCAAGCCTCTTATCGCTATCACCGTTCTCTTACTCTCTTCTGCCAGCGCGCGTCTCCCTTCGGACTTCCGTGCGCGCAAATTACGGGCGAAAAGATGACAAAAGAGCGCGAGGCTGACGTGCGGAATGCGCTCTCGCGGACGTCGTTGTGGTTGAGCGGTTCCTGCGGGCGCGCGACGCAGCGCGTTTTGCCCATCGTTGTATGGCGCTCATTTGAAGCAAATTGTAAAGTAAAGCGATAATTGTTGATAAGCGGTGTGTCTGCTGGCCACCCTGCTGCGTGCAGAGAGTGAATCAGTTTTCACATTCATTGGCCCAGAAAAAAGAATGGACCATTGTGTTATTGACTGTTCGGGTGTATACCCAGCTGTATAAAAATGGGTACAAATAGTAGGTAGCTAAACATTGCAAGTTGTTTTGGAGAAAACCCGAAAAGCATCAGCTGTGCAAATAAATGTGAATGTTATAACCAAAGTGACACCCAGGCCTGGGAGGGTGCTGTACCATTTGCCTTTCCTGCTGACTAGTTGTTGGTGTGCCTTTCAATCCGAATGGACCGGAGGGGTCCCCACCCTGACCCCCATCTTTGCTGAAGGAAAAGGGTAAATTGTAGGAATTTGAAGAAAATTGAAACTTTATGAAAATAAAAACTTGTTCATGGGAATGTGTGGAGGCCACATTTTTCAAAGTCCTGGGTGTTTTTTGAGGTGTGTCATTTTTACAGTGGCCTGTGTCACAGTTGGGCACAGAGGCGATACGTTCACATTCTTTCCTGGAATTTCAGCCCATGGCTCTACAGCCCTGCTCCAGCAAGACCGCAGGTATTGTATGCAGGTGAACCGACAGGCTGGACTGGTTAGTCCATCGCAGGTCTTGCGGCGATGTGCTCCGAGCAGTCGGCCTGAGGTCTGTGTCACGCACGCCGTCCGCACGCGCTGACTCTATAAACCCCCTGCAGGTGAGCCATGACGGAGTACAAGCTGGTGGTGGTGGGGGCGGGAGGCGTCGGGAAGAGTGCGCTGACAATACAGCTGATTCAGAACCACTTTGTGGACGAGTACGATCCCACCATTGAGGTAATGTCTACTTCGCGCTTCGGTCATTCTTCATGTCCCCCGTGCGTTGCGCAATGAGGTACATGTCTCAGCTTCCAGCCAGAAGTACTTTTGGAAGAAAAAATTAGTAAGAGCAGGTTTGACTTGCTGAGGATTGAACACCCAGCTGTGGTTATGAATTAGTGGCTTCTTGTGTACGATTATGTACCTTTAATGTTTGAGACTGCGTTGTTGCCATAATAATGTTTTCTTTGGCTTAATACGTGTTTTATACTTGGATTCAAGACAACCCTTAGTGTTCTCGTACCTGCGGGTGGTAGAGCTTCCGTTCAGTGATGAGATGCAGTATCCAGCTATAGCCTGGGTCCTGAGAGGCTGTAGGCTATCTCAGAAAGGTGTTTGGCGTCACTATGGGTTCTTTCTCATGCTCCCTCTTCTTTTTCCTCATAGGACTCCTATCGTAAGCAGGTGGTGATCGACGGGGAGACATGTCTGCTGGACATTCTGGACACGGCAGGGCAGGAAGAGTATAGCGCCATGCGAGACCAGTATATGAGAACAGGAGAGGGCTTCCTATGTGTCTTTGCCATCAACAATAGCAAGTCGTTCGAGGACATTCACAACTACAGGTAATGAGCGATAGGAACATTCACAGCTGATTGGTAAAGGTGATAATGTAGGTAGGTCTGTGGTTGACTGCTGTCCCCTTCTGTTACACCAGAGAACAGATCAAGCGTGTGAAAGACTCTGAGGATGTCCCAATGGTGCTGGTGGGAAACAAGTGTGACCTGCCATCCCGAACAGTGGACACAAAGCAAGCTCAGGATCTGGCCAGGAGCTATGGCATTCCCTTCATAGAGACATCTGCTAAGACAAGACAGGTAAGTGCAGCGGTAGCTGAAGCGGACTTGTTCTTGAATTGCCTCATTTTTTTTCCTTGGGTTGTCGGTATCTAGATGATGCTTATGCCCCAGAAAGAGCACTATGCTCCTCTGTTTTGGTACCTTGTTCACAAGGGGTCCAAAACCACAAGTCTACTGGTTCTTAGTTTCAAGTCAGTTTCACTGTGTTAGAATCAGCTCATTTTCTCCCTCAGAACTGCTGAATCCTTTCCAGCATTCCTGAAGGGCCCGAAACACCATCTTTCTTGATCAGTTCTTTAACAATCACCTGACAGAACATTAGTCCAATACATTCTGTTACTACTGTGCATGTGTATGCTATTTAAATGTTGCTATAGATAACACCATTTTACTGACATATAACTAGCTATCAGATGAAGTTCTGCTTTTATATTTGAATATGCATATAAAGCTCTTTGTCTTCTGTTGAATACACCTTTGTGCGTTCAGTCTTATCTTGCTTTGTAGGGAAAAGCGCACGAGAGACGCACATGAAAATGTAACTACAGATTTCTTAATTTAACCGCGGTGGCGAGGCTGGGGATGCATCTGTAAGTGTATGTTCTATCTCGTCTTCCAGGGTGTGGATGACGCCTTCTACACTTTAGTGAGGGAAATTCGCAAACACAAGGAGAAGATGAGCAAAGAGGGGAAGAAGAAAAAGAAGTCAAAGAACAAGTGTATGGTCATGTGAAGGGTTGTTGTTCCCTGTAGCACAAGCAAACCAGCAAATGGCATCCTAAATACTCTCTGTCAAGAGTGTTACATTTTTGTAATTCACACTAAATTATTAACCCTGTCCACTCTGATGTTGGTGTAAATGAAACCCTTGAGCTGTCTTCCCTGCTTACTGATCCAGTGAGTGCTGTGTTGTGCTAAGACAGCTGTGCTGACATGATCCTCAATAACCTTGCCTGGCCTGTGCTTACCAGTCCCCTAAGGCTGTGCTCTGGCTGCTTCAAGGACCTTAAACATGGAAGTGTACAAAATGCAAGTGGAACAGCCAGCTGAGTTTATTCACATACAGGCAACCTAGTCTGTAGATGCACAGCTCTGGACAGGATACATAACCTTTTTTTTTTTTTTTTTTTTTTTTTTTTTAAATTTAACTGGCTAACTGTTTTTCAGTTAAATGAAAGGTTAAGTTCTCATTTTCTGGTTGAAATTTTTATAGTGTAATCCATCCCCATAGTAATACAAGTTGCCAAAGAATTTTTAACTGTACAGCATAATACCAATAGTGTCTTAGCATCTTAGAGAAGGTGCTGAAACTGTGAGGAAAACATACAAACGGTACACCCAGCCATCCAGATCAGTGTAAATTTTTTTGTTGTTGTCTCGGATATAGTTCAAATTTCATTGGGCATTTTTGTAAACTTTAAGTGATGGAAGATCTGAACGGTAACCTTTGTTACACCAGATCTTGTCTTGCTTCTTGTCAGATGAGACTTTTTGAAATGCTGTGTGTTAATCTCTAGAACTCTCCAGCCCTCTTGTAACAGATGGGACTTCTGCATTTTTTAAGAAAAACCCTTCTTTCCTCTTCTCTCTGAAGACAAGCCTCACTCCTCAGTGGATGAATCGCACAATCTGATGTGACGTTGTTACGCTGAGTATCCTGCTTCAGAATTAGTTGTGGAAGCGGTCCTATCCCTGCAGGAGGAAGCTTCTCTGTAATCACGAACTTGTGATACAGTGAGAATTCAGTGGTTCATCATTTGCAGTCACTTCTTACGAATATTGGCTGGGATTGCAGTTTTAATGTTGGATGTAAGAAGCAGCTCCAAAACACTGTTAGTGCTGGGGGAAAGCAGACTTCTGGTTTAAGGATGCGCTCTAACATACTGGAAGCAGTCACTTTTTCAACACCTTGTCTGTAACGGCAGGCTATAATAGTATTGACTGAAACCAAACTACAGTTCTCTCAAAATAGCATACACACTTTGTCATTCCTTCTTTTGAACTTTTTTGCATCTTTTCTGCTTTTTATAAAATATGCAATGTATGTGTATTAAGACCAGAAAAATTTTGTGATAAATGCTCTAAAAAGCATGTGAAGCAAAAAGGTTTGCAATTACACCCCCCCAGATTTCTTTTTTGGGTGCCAAGCTCGGGCTAAATTACTGATATATAATTTTTATGTAAAATGTTTTGTCATGGTTGTATGGTAACAATTGTGAAGGTGCGTAAGATTGTGCTTTATTTTCAATGAATGGTGCTGTGATCCAGGTTCAACCTTTTTCTTTCTTTGAGTGTGGACTGTGGAAGGGTCCGCTTCATGTCTGGAAACTGACCACTATTTAACAAGTTCTTGTATGGTGTTTGAAGGGGTTGTGCTGTATGGTGGGATGAAATTACTATATTTTGTCATAAATTTCACCACTGCTATTTAATGTATAATAAAAAAATCTAGTAAGGAATTCATTACTTTCTTTTAATTTTATCCTTATCAAAGAAGTGAAAAGTTGTCTTTTCATTGGAAGAGCAGCCTGCACCGCTCATCCCCGTCCTTACTGTCTTATGAAACAAGTAATTGCACCTGAGCTTAGTTTTTGCTGGTTATTCCTTGATTGTCCAGGAGAGGTCATGTTTGAGTAGAATACTTCTGATGTAGTACTTCTGCCCTCAATGTGTGGTAGTCCCAGGTTTGAGCTCTGGAGCAGAGAACGTTGACCATGTACATGTCTGTGCCAGGCAAAAGTTGACTGTACTCAGTGGGTGTGGAACCAGTGAAAAATAATAAAAAGGAATGGTCGTTACTCCCAGCCCCCAGTGCTCCCTCTATGTTTTGAGAAAGTAATTTCCTTCAGCTGAAGCTTTCATTTTTCAGCCACTTGGTGCATAACAGTTTAACTGGAACCAGTAAAATGCTTTCTGGCTGCGAGCTGTAAAGCTGAGATTAAGTTGGGCTCCATTTCCAATGACATTCATTTGCTGTGTCAGAATTCCTACCAATATATTTGCCTTTGTTTAGCTTCTTCCTGAGAGCTTTGCCTGAGAAATCCATACGTAGTTTCCTCCTGACATCCGTTTACAAAGGTGATAGCAGCTTATGTGATGAATCTGTTTATCACAGCAGCTGCAAGATCCAGTGGTGCAGAGGAAGGCTGATGTGGTAGCAACTGTAATCCATGGCGGGGCATTTTAATCAGCGTAGCGTAGGAGGTTAAACACAGGAGCAAACCTCCTGCCTCGCCTTCTCCACTGTGCTCTCCAAAGACAGAAATAATTCAGTCTTCTTACAATTAAGTTGCACACAGCTCACCGGAATGAGTTCTGCCTGACTCGGCTATTGTTTCCAGGGAGAATTGAGCACCTGTGACAGGCTTCCACACCCCAGTCTTGATTTCCAGTGTAGGCCCCCGACGCTGTGGCATCAAATGCTCTTCATTGGCTTCGACAGGGCGGTCATGTGAAGGACTGGGCTTAAGATATATATTAAAGGTTTGTGTTGAGGTCGCCTGAAGTGAGCTGATGCCAAAGCCAGCTCTGCTCTGCTGGGTGTCGAGCGAGTCAGCGAAGGAACATAGTCCAAGCATGATCGTTGGGAGGACAGAGCTGAGCTTCAGAGTTAACCTGACGGCTCAAAAAATAAAAACGGAAAGCTCGAGGAAAGACTTCCACAACTAGTACCCAGGAGTGTGTCTGAGAATCACAGGAAGCCCTGGCACCCCGTGTTCCAAAGCACCTCCCACAGAATTTCTCGGCGAATTTGGTTTTAGGCCTTCTCCAAGCCCATAAAACACATGTGGACTGGATTAGCAGACTCCCATGCCCCCTCAAGTATCGGCGAGAGGGTAAAAAGCTGATGTGCTGCTCCACAGCCAGGACAGAGCCTGCATTGTTCTTCTTCAATGTGAGGTTCAGCTGTCGGCTGGAGCCTCCTTTCCAGCACCCTGGCATAAACTTTCCCAAGGAGGCTGAGAAGTGCGATACCCCATAGTTGGAACACACTTTCCTGTCCCCTTTCTGAAAGATAGGGAGCACCAGCCCAGTTTGCCAATCCAAAGGCACTGTCCCCCAGGTCCATGCAACATTGCAGAGGCGTGTCAGCCATGACAGCTCCACAACATCCGGAGCCTTAAGCAATTCCAGGCAAATCTCATCCACCACCGATGCTTTGCCACTCTGGAGCTTTCCAGCTATCACCTCAGTGACTTCCACCAGGGAACTAGACTCTGATACCCTGGGAGCCTTGGGCCCTGACTCCTGTAAGGGAGACAAATCTCTCGGGTTTAGGAGTTCCTCAAAGTGCTCCTTCCACCTCCTGACAATGTCCTCATTTGAGGTCAGAGTTTCGCCACCTTTGCTGAGCACAGCTTGAGCGAAGCTCCTCCGACCCATCCTAAGCCGCTCCAGAACCTCTTTGAGGCCAACCCAAAATCATTTTCCATAGCCTCTCCAAACTCCTTCCGTGCTCTGGATTTGGCTTCTGCAACCACAGCTGCTGCTGCCTTTTTTGCCTGCCGGTACCTATCTGCTGAGTCGGGAATCTCCAGAGCCAAACAAGCCCTAAAGGTCTCCTTCTTCAGCTTGATGTCTTCCCTCAGCACCGCTGTCCACCAGCAGGTTCTTGGGTTGCCGCTGTGACTGGTGCTAACAAGCTTGTGGCTACAGCTGCGCCTGGCTGCTTCCTCAGTGGAGCTTTTCAACAAGGTCCATTCAGATGCCATGTCCCCTGTCTCCTCCGAGACATGGGAGAAGTTCTCATGGAGACGGGAATTATAATCATTCTGGACAGGGTCCTCTGACAGTCGTTCCCGGCACACCCTCACTATGTGCTCGGGTCTCCCGGATCTGTCCGTCAGTTTTCCCCTCCATCTGATCCAGCTCACCACCCTGATCGGTGACCGGTTGACAGTTCAGCACCTCTCTTCACCCGAGTGCCCAGAACATGTGGCCTCGAGTCAGATGAAACGATTACAAAATTGATTGCTGACCTTTGATCCAAGGAGCTCTGGTACCAAGTATACTTATGAGCATGCTTGTGTTCGAATATGGTGTTTGTTTTGCAACAGCGCTTTGTAGCGAAAAGCAAAAGGCCGCGTCCTGCTGTGTTGTCTTGGCAGCACCGTAGCTGCTACTCACAGGTGCAAAACCACAGGGGCGTTCACCTGCTCTGTCACCAGCCTGGGTTGGTTCACCCCTCCCTAGATGACCTGGTGTGCCGAGCCTCCCAAGAAGCATCATGTTGATGCTGATCGTCACCAGGACTCCCATTCGCCATAGCGCACACAAGGACTGCAACCCCCACCTCAAGCAGTCCAGCAACCTCAGTCTCCCAGATGCAAAGATTACTGATCTGTGCCACCAAGTCCAGCTGGAAGTCTGTCCTCGATATGGAGGGTTGCGCGTTGTCCGGCTACTTGTGGACTTTTTCGCATTAAATAAATAAATAAAATAAAGGAAGAGTAAGTACAAGGCTGTGTTTGCTACAGTACCTCAAGCAACGGTGCATGAAAGCACCAGCACCCACCGCTTGCAAAACATAGTTATCAGGACTTGAACCTCTGTAGGGAGACCCCAATGGATTTCAAGTCCATCGCCTTAACCACTTGGCCACGACTAACTGGAAAGTAAGACACCCCTGCCTCCCAGTGTAAACTGGCAAAAGAAACCAGCCAAAGACCCTTGATGAGCTGTCCAAAGTGGGAGTCGAACCCACGTCTCCTGGTGGTCTGTAACCTTAACACAGGGCCTTAGACTGCTCAGCCATCTTGACCTAGCCCTCCTGCACTTGTTACATGACTTGTGGAGGCCGATGCGCTGTCAGGGTGGGCTTTCGAGTGGCACCGAGAAGAGAAGAGCAGTATGGAGCTGCCTCCCCGTTAGTATAATAGCGAATATCCCTGCCTGTCACATGGGAGAGAGAAATTCCATTCCCTGACACAGAGTGCGCAAGACTTTTCCGAGCTGCGTTTGCTATGCTTCCATTAAGCTTGCAGCAGTGTATTACATCCATCCATCCATTTTCTCGCCCGCTTGTCCTTCTAGGATCATGGTGACAATAGGGAGAGGTGAGAAGCCCAGACGTCCCTGCCCCTCACAACTTCCTCCATCTCAACCCAGGGGACCCCTAGGCGCTCCCAGGACAACTGTGAGGTATAATCT
Source organism: Scleropages formosus (assembly GCF_900964775.1). Classification (NCBI taxonomy): domain Eukaryota; kingdom Metazoa; phylum Chordata; class Actinopteri; order Osteoglossiformes; family Osteoglossidae; genus Scleropages; species Scleropages formosus. The sequence goes on along the minus strand of NW_021641046.1, from coordinate 116,972 downwards.
CTCCAGCGGGTCCTGGGCCAACCTCTGGGTCCCGTCCCAGTTGGCCATGCCTGGTATACCCACAAAGGGAGATGCCCAGGAGACAATCTTAGCAGATTCCCGAACCATCTCAACTGGGTCCTCTCAATGCGGAGGAGAAGCGGCTCTACTCTGAGGTCCTCCTGGATGGTTGAACTCCTCACCCCGTCATGGAGAGCGAGTCCCACCACCCTGCGGAGAAAAGTCCTTTCAGCCTCTTGTATCCGTGATCTTATTCTTTTTGGTCATTACCCAGAGTTCATGAGCATAGGTGAGGGTAGGGATGCAGACTAACTGATCAGTAAATGAAAAGCTTTGCCTTATGGCTTAGCTCTCCCTTCACTACTACAGTCTGATACAGCAACTGCATTACTGCAGCCGCTACTGCCGCTGTGCAACCGATCTCACGCTCCCTTCTCATCCTCACTCGTGAATAAGAGCCCAAGATACTTAAACTCTTCCACCTGGGGCGGATTTTCTCTGCTCACTTGAAGAGGACATGCCACCCTTTTCCATGAAAGAAGCATGGACTCAGACTTGGAGGTGCTGGTCCTTATACCACTTGCTTCAAGTTTGGCTGCAAACCAGTCCAGTGCATGCTGGAAGCATCCATGTGACAATGCCGAAAGGACAACATCATCCACAAAAAGCAGACACACCACCTTCCGGCCCCCACACAGAATGCCCTCCTGACCTGGGCTGCGTCTTCATATCCTGTCCATGAAAACCACAAACGGGAGTGGGGACAAGGAACAACTTTGGTGGACTCCAACACCCACATTGAAAGAGCTTGACTTAATGCCGAGTATGCGGACCACGAGGGTTAGAGTTACAGCTAGGGTTAAGGTTAAAGGAAGGGTTAGGGTTGGAGCTAGGGTTAGGGCTGCAGCTCGGGTTAGGGTTGGAGCTAGGGTAATGGCTGCAGCTAGGGTTAAGGTTGGAGCTAGGGTTATGGTCGGGACTGGGGTTAAGGGTTGGAGCAAGGCTTGGGGAGGAGTTTAGGTTAGAGTTGGAGCTAGGGTTAGGGTTGGAGCTTGGATTAGGGTTGGAGCTAGGATTAGGGTTGGAGCTTGGGTTAGGGTTGGAGTTAGGGTTTGGAGCTAGGGTTAGGGTTAGGGATGCAGCAAGGGTTAGGGTTGGAGCTAGGGTTAGGGCTGCAGCTAGAATTAGGGTTGGAGCAGGGGTTAGGGTTGGAGCTAGAGTTAGAGCTAGGGTTATGGTTGGAGTAAGGCTTAAAGTTAGAGCTAGGGTATCTATTGGAGCTTAGGTTTGGGTTGGAGCTAGGGATATTGTTAGAGCTAGGGTTGGGGTTGAGATTAGGTCAGGGTTGGAGCAACGATATGAGGTGGAGCTAGTGATATGGTTAGAGCTAGGGCTAGGGTTGGAGCATTGATTAGGGTTGGAGCTAGGGTAAGGGCAGGTGCTATAGTTAGGGTAGGAGCTAGGGTTAGAGCTTGGGTAAGGGTTGGAGCTAGGGTAAGGGCAAGAGCTATGGTTAGGGTTGGAGCTAGGGTTAGGGCTGCAGCTGTGGTTATGGTTGGAGCTCTGGTTAGGGTTGAAGCTAGGGTTAGGGAGCGAGGGATAGGGCTGCAGCTAGGGTTATGGTTGGAGCTCTGGTCAGGGTTGAAGCTAGGGTTAGGGTTGGGAGCTAGGGTTAGGGTTGGAGCTTGGGTTAGGGTTGGGAGCTAGGGTTAGGGTTTGAGCAAGGCTTAGAGTTGGAACTTGGGTTAGGGTTGGAGGTAGGTTTAGGGCTGCAGCTAAGGTAGAAGGTTGGAGCTAGGGTTTACATTTACATTTCTTCATTTAGCAGACGATTTTGTCCAAAGTGATGTACATCTCAGCAAAAGTACAATTCATGCATTACATTGAGAGGAGACATAGCTGCAGACATGAAAGTCTCAAGCAAACCTAGTTTGTTCCCTACCACTTGCTACACCGAGGTTCATTATTCAAGTAGATGCATAAGATACAGACAAATCCCGATACCCACACCAATTTTTTAAATTTTTTAAAAATTTTTTAATTAAAAATTATAAGATACACAAATGAGCAGTACAATACCAGAGTAATGGCTGAATAAAGGTTGTATCTGGGGATGCTTCTGGAATCACGATGCGTGAACAGTTACACCATAGATGGTCTGAAGAGATCTTGGGCAAAGTGGATCTGGAAAAGGTGGGTTTTCAGACCGTTCTTGAAAACAGACAGAGATTCTGCAGTTCTGAGTGACAGGGGAAGGTCATTCCACCACAATGGACCCAGAACCGAGAACCTCTGAGCTTTGCCTTTCGTGTGCGGGACCACCAAGCAAGCAGAAGTAGATGAGCGAAGGGGCCTGGCTGGGGTGTACTGGTTGATCAAGTCCTGTAAACAGCCAGGAGCAGTTTTATTGATGCATCTGTACACAGTAACCAGGGTTTTGAATTTGATACGGGCAGCTATAGGAAGCCAGTGCAGAGAAATGAATAGAGGAGATTAGGGCTAGGGTTAGGGCTGCAGGTGGGGTTAGGGTTGGAGCTAGGGTTAGGGCTGCAGCTAAAGTTAGGGTTGGAGCTAGGGTTAGGGTTAGAGCTAGGGTTAGGGTTAGGGTTTTAGCAAGGTATAGGGTTGGAGCTTCAGGTAGGGTTAAAGCATGGGTTAGGGATGGAGCTAGATTAAGAGCAGGAGCTATGGTTAGGGTTGGAGCTAGGGTTAAAGTCAGAGTTAGGGTTGGAGCAAGGCATAGGATTGAAGCTTCGGTTAGGGTTGGAACATGGGTTAGGGCTGGAGCTAGGGTGAGGGGTAGCTCTAACCCTAACCTTAGCTGCAAACCTAACCCTTGCTGCATCCCTAATCCTTGCTTCACCCCTAACCCTCGCTCTAACTCTAAGTCCAAGCAAAACCAAAGCTCCAACCCTTTCTTTAGGTCCAACCCTAACCCTAGCTCTAATTCTTTCTCTACCTCCAACCTTAACCCTAGCTCCAACCCTTGCCACTGCTGTAGCCTGAAACCTTAAGCAATATTCCTATTACTTAACCCTAACCACAAACTCCTACCCGTCGCCCTAAACCCTAAGCCTTGACACAAAGTATTATCCCAACCCTATGCCCAAACCCCCACTGTTGCCCTAAACATTAAGCCTTAACACCAAACCCTTAACACTACCTGTACCCCTAAATCTGAAGCAATTACCCTATTAATTGACCCAAATCCCAAACTCCTAACCATCACCCTAATCCCTGAGCCCTGACACAAAGTATTATTCTAACCCTAAGCTCCCTACTGTTGCCCTAAACTTTTAGTTCTAATGCCAAACCCTTAAAGCTACCTGTAGCCCTCAACCTTAAGCAATTACCCTATTCATTAACCCTTACCCCAAACTTCTAACTGTCACCCTAAACCCAAACCCCCTACTGTTGTCCTGAACATAAAGTCCTAATGCCAAGCCCTTAAGTCTAACTGTAGCCCTCAACTTTAAGCAATTACCCTAGTAATTAACCCTAACCCCAAACTCCTATCCGTCACCCTAAGCCTTGGCACTAAGTATTATCTTAACTCTAAACCCAAACCCCCTACCGTTGCCCTAAACATGAAGCCCTTAACACTACCTGTAGCCCTAAACTTCTCGGCCTTTTGGCTAAGATCAAAGTGTAGTATCGGAGATTTTAGCAGGGGGCAGAGTGGAGCCGTGTTCAGGACTGCGTGTGGCATGTCCGCAGCTTTCCTGGGGCGGAGCTCTGCTTCCTCGTAGAGTTTTATTTTATTTTTAAGTAGCCCACTAAGCCTAAGGTGAAGGGCTTTGGGTGGCTTGTCCGCCGTCCCCACAGGGTGACGCAGAGATTTTGATTTTAACCGTTTTGTACTAGATTGTCCAGAGTAGGGTTTCCCTTGAAGACGTTGGCAACCCCTGGGGAGAACGAGAGACCATCACTGGCAGCAGGGACGATGGCTGGAAGGATGCAGGCATTGAAGAATATCATCCACTTCCGGGACAACGTTGTCGGATTTCACAAGCACATTCCATTCTTTTCTGAGATTGTCTTCCGACTCCTGGGACTTCTGGCGGAGGACATTGTCTGCATCCAGAAGAGCATCCAGAGAGAGGCAGAGCGTCCAGAGCGAGGCAGAGCATGGAGTCCAACACCGGTAGATGAGATGAAGTCTTTGGAAAGAATGGAGTCCCTGTTCAACGTAAGTTCCACCCTGAATGTATCATCTGACAGCACACCTATGTGTTGTGTATCACGTAGCATGTATTGCTTAGTTGCACCTAGTAACATTGTCGAACATTTCATTTGCTCGAAATGCGTGACAAATAATGACTTATTGTGGAAGGTCCGTGATTTAGAAGAACCCATTAAGAGTTTGATTTCTGTCCAAGAAACGGAGAGTTGGCTCGACTCGGTGTGTCCCAATGCCTCCGTAGTGTCAAACTCGGCGTCGACACTTACAGTCCCCAGTACAGCTAATGAGAAGCCGGGTACCCCAGAGTGCTCTCACGGCGACTGGGTTGCTGTTTGGAGTAAGTCAAATAAAGCGAAGCCTAAGCCATGGGTTCCTAGTTCGGGTTCTCCTGTCCAAACCCAAAATAGATATTCGGCTCTTAGCAGTTCACATAATAATATAATAATCACACACACACTCACACTCACACACACATTTTCTGAACCGCTTGTCCCATACAGGGTCGCAGGTAACCAGAGCCTACCTGGCAACAGAGGGCATAAGGCTGGAGGGTGAGGGGACACACCCAGGACGGGACGCAAGTCCGTCGTAAGGCACCCCAAGCGGGACTCGAACCCCAGACCTACTGGAGAGCAGGACCCGGTCCAACCCACTGCGCTATCGCGCCCCCAATAATAATAATAATAATAATAATAATAATAATAATAATAATAATGTGCTTATTTTGGGGGACTCGGCTATCTGAAATGTTAAGGTTCAGGGGCCTGGGGATCAAAGTGTTAATGTAAAGTGTTTCCCACGCGCACGTGTGTCCGACATGAAGGCTCGTGTCAGTTCTCTGGCCGATAATGTCATGTCAACTATGATGGTTCATGTTGGTGGTAATGATATTCGTTTTCAACAGTTTGAGGTGTTAAAGAGGCCAGAAGGAAATGTTGTAATCTAATAATGTCTGGCCTTTTACCTAGACTCTTCATGGGGGACATAGTCTAAAGTAGACTGATGTCCTTTACCAGGTGGTTGGAGACGTGGTGTCGCTCTAATTGTATATCATTTGTTAATAACTAGGATGATTTCTGGGAAATATCTAGGTTTTTCACGCATGATGGTGTACACCTCAACCGGAGGGGTTCATTTGTTCTCTCCCAGAACTTGGCCTGCAAGCTACAGGACTGACTCATCCATGGGTCGCTTCCTTTAGCAGCTGTGTGTACTGATGGGTCTGTTACTCGTTCTGGTACCAGCGGTCATTTCTCATGTGATGGGGTTTCTTGTGCTTTGTCCAGTGTGGGCCTCAAAACTTTAAATAAAAGCATTAAATGCAGCCGAAACATACAAACTATTATAAGGCCACGGCGTTTAATTAGACTTAGTGATAGGAGCGCTTGCAGAAACCTAAAATACATTAAAACATTCTCAACTTACCACCGAGGCCAAACTGTAATATAAAATGCTATCTGTTAAATATTTGTTCTCTAACAAGTAAAGCTGTTCAAGTAAATTACTTAATATTAAGTTACAAGTCCGATCTATTCTTTCTTACTGAAACCTGCTAGGTGAGTCCGATACGATTCCGCTAATAGACACCGCTCCGGACAGATATGATTATTTCCATAAATCTTGTTCTGTACGTCATGGAGGTGGAGTCGGCGTTCTTTTCAATAATACATTACAAATAACATTGAGAAATCGTGAGAATTTTACCTCATTTGAAGTTTTAGAGCTCGATTTCAAGTCAAAACCCAATATAATTCTATTACTTGACTTCCGTCCACTTGGACCGTACTCCTCAGACTTTTCTTGAGGAATTTAGCAACTTCCTATCTGATTTAGTCATTAATCATGACAAAATAATCCTGATGGGTGATTTCAATATTCATACAGACATGTCGTCGGATACTGTCGCTAATAGTTTTACGTCTCTCTTAAACTCCGTCGGTTACTGAAGTTGTTAATGGTCCTACTCATTCCCGTAACCATACACTCGATCTCGTCATAACCTACGGCGTAGATGTTCATGATGTTGATATTATTCCTTTAAACGAGGCTATTTCTGATCATTACTTATTAACCTTTGATATCTGCCGGTGCCGTCCGACCACAGTTAGACCAAAATCGTGAGGTGTATTGATGAAAATACTACTACTAAAATTGTTGATCATATAGAAGCTCAGATTTTGGAATGAGCGTAGATATTGATCAAATGGCTTTAGATTATAATTCGGTGGTAAAATTCACCATAGACTCTGCGGCTCCAACAAAAAATAAATTTATTTGAACTGTAACTGGTAAACACAAAGAGAAACAATGTAATTCTGCTTCCATTACTAACAATGAATTTATATAGTTTTTCAATAATAAATTAGAGAATATCCGCAAATCCATAGTGCCCTCTAATTCCGTCTTAGCCAGTGTAAGTGCTTATGATGATGATAATATTAGTTGTTCGCACCATCTCAGCTGCTTCGACGTAATAACTGTAGAGGAATTTACCGTGCTAATTCGCTCTATGAAAAGTACTACCTGTCCTTTAGACCCAATCCCCACTAAATTACTGAAAGCTGCAGTTCCGGTGCTTGCAGAAACTATTGTTAATATTAATACATCATTACTAAATGGCTGTGTTCTGAAAGCTTCTAAAATAGCCGTTATTAGGCCCCTACTAAAGAAATCGGATCTGGATTGTAATAACCCATGTAATTATAGACCCATCTCCAATCTACCATTTTTATCCAAAATTCTAGAAAAAATCATAGCTTCCCAAATTGTAAAATATCTTAATCATCATAATATATTTGAAAAATTTCAGTCTAGTTTTCGCATTGGTCACAGCACTGAAACGGCGCTCACACGTGTTGTTAATGATATTCTCACCTTTTCTGGTGCTGGTCGGATCTCTATTCTTATGTTACTGGACTTGAGTGCTGCATTCAATATTGTAAACCGTAGTATCCTACTGAGCAGACTTGAATACCTGGTTGGACTAAGAAGTACCCTTCTGAAGTGGTTTGAATCGTATCTAACTAACTTTGAACAATTTGTATTGAAATCTGATGACTGCACCCCCTCCATCTCAACTACAGTTTGGTATGGTGTGCCACAGTGCTCTGTGTTGGGACCATTACTGTTCTCACTCTATATGTTACCGTTGGGTGACATTATTCACAAACACAATGTGAATTTACATTCGTATGCCGATGACACACAGCTGTACGTATTGTTTAAGCCTGATGATCCCTCATGTGTTGTGTCTTTAGCTAATTGTTTTACCAGTATAAAATTATGGATGAGTAAAAATCTTTTATCTCTAAATGCCAGTAAAACAGAAGTACTTGTGGTGGGTGGTGATGCCAAAACTCTCAACATTATCATGCCAATCATTACAACAAATGGTATTAGCTTCAAGCGTTCAGATTGTGTCAAGGATTTGAGTGTCCTGCTGGATGTAAAGCTGTCATTTGTATCTCATGTAAATGCTTTGACTAAGTCGTGCTTCCTTCAGTTAAGAAACATAGCTAAATTATGGCGATTCATATCTAGATGGGATGCTGAGAAAGTGGTTTATGTTTTTGTTTCAAGCAGGCTGGATTATTGTAATGCTTTATTATTGGGTTGTCCATACCAGACTGTATCCAGGCTATAGCTGGTACAAAATGCTGCTGAAAGAATTGTCACTACAAGTAGGAAGTATGACCATATAACACCGGTACTTAAATCATTACATTGGCTCCTGCTCACATTTAGAGTTTATTATAAAATCCTTCTTTTGACCTATAAGGCAGTACGTGGCATTGCTCTGGCTTACCTTTGTGAGATTATCGATTCTCATATCCCTGGATGATATCTTTGTTCATTAGATGCAGGTTACCTTAAAGTACCTGTGATCAATAAGTCCTTAGTAGGAGGTTGCACCTTTAGCTATAGAGCACCTAAACTGTGGAATAGTCTACCAGTTACTGTCAGAAATGCCCTGTCTGTTTTTGTTTTCAAATTCTGACTAAAGACTTACATTTTCACTCAGGCATTCCACCTCAAAATGTAATTCCACTTCTCTTGGTTGTTTTTTACCACCATTATACACACATACACACCGTCTGAGCCACTTGTCCCATATGGGGTTGCAGGGAGCTGGAGCCTAACCCGGCAACACAGGGCATGAGGCTGGAGGGGGCACACCTAAGACGGGATGCCAGTCTATCACAAGGCACCCCAAGCAGGACTCGAACCCCAGACCCACTGGAGAGCAGGACAAGGTCCAACCCACTGCTCCACTGTGCCCCCCACCACTATTATAAGAATGCATAATAAATTAACTTAAGTAACAAATTACTAACTCTGTTCTTTCTTCTTGTTGAGCACTACCTCGCTACATAAGACCTGCGGAAGCTGGCCAGTGGTGACAGACAAATCCCATGCTGACTGAGGATGATGATGAACTGCCATGATGAATGAAGTGTTTCATGCTGAGCTGGGGATCCAAGATACCATTTAGCAACAATATCATTATTACTTGTTACACTGCCTTACAATTGTTACTTAATCTAGAATGCCCAGGAGGGGTTGGCAACCACTGGCCCATGGACCCCCAGAGATTTTTTTCTCCCTCAACATTCAGGTGGGAGTTTTTGTTCCTTTCCCCGGTGGCCAGTAGGCATACTTATAGCTCTATAAAAGTACTATATTATGGTAGTCATTAGTCAACTGTCTTCTTTGTTTGTATGTTTTTTCTTGCCATATGCCTGTGTTAAAGTGCTCTGTGTCACTGCGTGAGAAGAGCACTCTATAAAAATGAATTGAGTTGAATTGAATTGAATTGGAGGGGGTGTGGTGGCGCAGTGGGTTGGACCACAGTCCTACTCTCCGGTGGGTCTGGGGTTCGAGTCCCGCTTGGGGTGCCTTGCGACGGACTGGCGTCCCGTCCTGGGTGTGTCCCCTCCCCCTCCAGCCTTACGCCCTGAGTTGCCGGGTTAGGCTCCGGTTCCCCGTGACCCCGTATGGGACAAGCGGTTCTGAAAATGTGTGTGTGTATGAATTGAATTGAATTGAATGGGCGGTTGTCCTTTTTTGACGTCACGCTGGCAACCGACGAATGTAATCAGAGGGTGTTGGAGACGTGTAGGGTGGGTGCAATGCATTCTAAGCTGCTCCCCTAGGTTAGGGGTTGGAACGAATTTCAGGGATGGAGTTTGGGTTAGGGTTACAGCTAGGGTTAGGGTTGTGTGCGCTTGGTCCACCTCACTTTTCATTGAGCTCCTCGGGAGTTCATGTGCGGAGCGCATGAATCCACTTTCGTTCCATTTTACGCCTGTTCCTGGTGGACCAGTGGATGTTAGCTTCTAGACCTGTGATGTTTAGGCTGTCCAATCCGTGGTCTATGAAGTGGTTAATAAATGCAGTGGTCCTAGTTCTGTGGGAGATGCTGTATAGGTGTTGTTTCAGCGTGGTGTTGAGCTTGTGTTTGGTCTCCCCAACGTTTTTTGACACCTGTTGCAGGTGATCAGGTACACTGCGTTTTTTTGTGGACAGTGTGATTGATTGTCGGACAGGCTGTCCCCCTCCTCCCTGTATAATGTATTTTAACGGTGTGAAATGTTTGTAGTAGTCTGGTGGTTCCTTTGAACCTGAGTTAAATTTGTCCCTGACTAATAAGTCTTTTAAATTTTTCTTCCTTTTGTATGCTAAAATTATTCTAAAGCTTTGCAGTGGTGGATGACCCTCCTTGATTTCAGTAAAACAGTTTTTTAGTTTGTGGTTGAGTGTTGTGTTCCGGAGAGAGTACTTTGTTATCAGAGATATGACATTTTCGGAGCCCGGCACCCCTGCGCACTGTCGCTGTTGTAATGATTTCAGTGTTTGTGATTTTATGTGGCCTAACAATTGTCTTGTGAACCCTCTTGGTCGGAGAGCCTGGAACAAAACTGTGGCTGTATTCCTCAAACGAATTCATTCTGAACAGATTCTGTGGAACCTGATCAGCTGCGATTTTATTAGTTTTCTGAATGTGTGCTTAGGGTGATAACTGGATTTGTGTAGCAGACAATGTTTTTTTTTTTTGAAAAAAGACCTTAGTTTTTCGTGATTTAAGGCCATTCTGAGATTCACTGTTAGATACAGTGGTGTCCAGGAAGTTTACTTCCTGTGTGTCCCAGTGTAGTTTTACTGTTATTTTTGGATGGTGTGTGTTCATTATAGCTGTGAAAATGTTGAAGTCTGCGAGGCTGTGGTGCCAGACTACAAAAATGTCATCTAGATATCTGTAGTAGAGAAGTGGTTTGATTGGGCATTTGTCAAATAATGTTTGCTTCCAGTCTGCCATATATATGTTAGCATAGGCTGCTGCAAATTTCTTGCCCATTGCTGTGTCCTGGATCTGTAAGTAGCTTTTGGAGTCAAATACAAAGTCATTTCTGGTTAGGCTTATGTCCAGTAGTTTTAGTATTTCTACATCTGGTCTATTCTGGTCTGGATTCTTGAAGAGTCTCCTTACCGCTTCTAGGCCCAGATCTGCGGCAATGTTTGTGTACAGGCTGTTGATGTCAATAGTGAATAAAATTGCATCCTCTGGAATGGAAACGTTCTCCAGCTTGCTAATGAATTCGTATATGTCCTTCAGGTAGCTGGGATGTAGCTGGGACAGAGGGTTCAGGTAGCTGTCAATGTACTCTGCTATATGGTACGTTTCACTATTGCAGTCTGACACTATAGGTCTTCCTTTGGGGATCTCTCCAGGGATCGTCCATGTTTCAGGGTCTGCGCGTATTTTTGGGAGGAGGTAGAAATTTCAGGTCCCATTAAGTAATGTTTTTGTTTCTTTGTTATGTACTGGTGGGGGGTGCGGTGGCGCGGTGGCGCGGTGGGTTGGACCACAGTCCTGCTCTCCTGTGGGTCTGGGGTTCAAGTCCTGCTTGGGGTGCCTTGCGATGGACTGGCGTCCCCTCTGGGGTGTGTCCCCTCCCCTTCCGGCCCTACGCCCTGTGTTACCGGGTAGGCTCCGGTTCCCCGCAACCCCGTATGGGACAAGCGGTTCTGAAAATGTGTGTGTGTTATGTACTGTTTGATTTGTAACTGTTAAAATCTCGACTTGTTTTCGGTCCCAGTGGATGCGGGAGCGGAGTGTAATGTTCCGTATTACTTAGTTGTCATGTGGCCTTTTATTTGTACTGTTGTGCGTCCATTATTACGATTGGAGAACCTTTGTCTGCTGGTTTAATGACTATGTGTTTGTTTTTCCTTAGTGTCTGTATTGGCCCCCTTAGGGGTGGGCTGAGGTTACGTTTTTGGTTGTGTGTGTATGTGTGTATTTTTGTATTTGATTAATTTCTGAATATTGGGACTGACTTGTTTTAAATTTTGTTCCCATTTAGATAATTTGGTAAATGGAGTTAGCTGTTTCTTTTGTTGGAAATTGAAGTAGTCTAATAGTTTTAATTTTCTGTTGTATGAATGGATGTCCCTGTGGAGTTCCCCCAAGTCTGGTCCATCTGGTGTGGGAATGAAAGTGAGGCCTCTCTCCAGAAGTTCCTCTTCCGGTTTTGTCAGGGTGAACGTTTTGGACAAGTTGATAATGTTGGTGTGCTTTGTGTTTTTGTCACACGTCTCCACCCTTAAAAGTTTAACTGGTCCAGCCAGTGTCCGACGGTCAAATGCGCTGTTCCTGTTGTCCACCGTGTTACGTTAATATGGTCAACTTTGAATAGAAGTTTGCTGATCATTGGTAACAAACTCCCGTGTTGCTCAATGTGTTTGCTGATGGCATCCAGTGTGTTCTGTTGATCCCTGGTGTCAGGGATGAACACTGGAGACAGGTAAGTGGAGGACCCAAGTGCGGGTGAGTTTTTATTCAAGCTACCAGGTTCCAGGGACAAGGCGAAATCAAGGTCGGGGACAGTCGAAGGTCTGAGAGGCGCAAACATCATATATGGGGTAATCCAAGTTGTGGTCGAGGAGAACAGGCCAAGGGTCAGGAACAGGAAACAGGCAAAGCACGAGGCGATTGCAAGAATCCACACCCGAGTGTGGACTCAGAGCCCTTTTATGCCCGGTCTTCTTGAGTGGATGCAGGTGCAGCTGCCTGGCTCATTCCCAGGGGCATGACACCTGGGTAACATGTCTGAGTATTGTATCAGGGGCGTGTGTATGGAGGCATTCGAGAAAGTTTCCCTTGCCTCCCTCCACATGTGCTGTAGTTGCTTGATAGCTGTCTTGTACGGTTGTTGCAGATGGTTATGAAGTCCTACAGCTAATATTACCTGTTGTGTTTGAAGGTGTACATTTGTTTTTCTAATATTTTGGCTATGTGAAAGAAGTTGGCTTCTGGGTAGCGGTCTACCTGAACCCTGTTTGGCGTGGTGCCTGCAATTCTTCCTATATTTCCATCCCCTATAATTACGGTCGGTTCCCTTGCTTCTACAAACCCCATTTCCAGAAACGCTGGGACACTTTCTAAAAATGCAACAAAAACTAAAAACTGTAATCTGTTCATTCACTTGAACCTTTATTCAAGAGACAAAAGGACAATCAAAGATTTTCAGTGTTTTCACTGATGAACTTAATTCTATTTGTTGAAAATAAACAAATTTAGAAACTGATGCCTGCAACACACTCCAAAAAAGTTGGGACAGAGGCATGTTTACCACTCTGTTACATCACCTTTCTTTTTAAATACACTTTTTTATCACTTGGGAACTGAGAATACTAATTGTTACAATTTTGCAAGTGGAATTTCTGCCCATTTTTGCTTGATACAAGACTTCAGCTGCTCAGCAGTCCATGATTGTCATTGTCTGATTCTCTTCTTTGCGATGTGGCATACATTTTCAATAGGACAGATCTGGACTGCTGGCAGGCCAGTCAAGCACATGCACTCTGTGTCCACAAAGCCACCCTGTTGTTGCACGTCCAGAATGAGGCCTGGCATTGTCTTGCTGAAATAACCATTGACTTCCTGGGAAAAGATGTTGCCTTGATGGCAGCATATGTCTCTAAAATCCCAATATACGCCTAACCTTCACACATACGCAAGTCACCCATGCCGTGGGCACTGATGGACCCCCATACCATCACAGATGCTGGCTTTTGCACCTTTCACTGCTAACACTCTGGATGGTTCTTTTTGTCTTTGGGACGGAGAACTCAACATCCATTTTTCCCAAAAACGAGCTGAAACGTGGACTCATCTGATCACAGCACACATTTCCACGACATTTCAGTCCATCTGAGATGAGCTCAGCCCCAGAGATCTCGGCAACGTTTCCTCATAGAACTGATATATGCCTTCCTTGCATAATAGAGTTTCAGGTTACATTTCTAAATGCAGCAGCGGACTGTGTTAAGTGACAATGGTCTGCTGAAATACTCCCGAGCCCATGTGGCTATATTTGTCACAGTAGCATGACGGTTTTTCATGCAATGCCATCTAAGGGCTCGAAGGTCACGCCTTGCCCTTTATGCACTGAAATTTCTCTGGAGTCCATAAATCTTTTCATGGTTACATGAATATTATGTACTGTAGATGGTGAAAGACCTAAATTCTTTGCAATCCTGCATTGAGAAATGTTCTTTTTGAACTGATTGACAATTCTCTCACAAAGTTTGGCACAAACTGGTGAGCCACGACCCATCCTTGTCTGCAAAGACTGTGTCTTTGGTGGATGCTCCTCTTAGATCCAATCACGATACCCTCACCAGTTACCAATTCACCTGCTTATTGTGGAATCTTCCAAAACGGTGTTACTTGAATATTCTATAAGCTTTCACTCTTATTTTGCCTCTGTCCCAACTTTTTTGGAGTGTGTTGATGGCATCAGATTCTAAATTTGCTTATATTTACAAAATAGAATCAAACTGGTCAGCCAAAAGATTAAAAGAAATTTCTTTGTACTTTTTTTTCAGTTAAACAAAGGTTCAAGAGAATTTACAAATAGCAGATTTTTGTTTTTATTGCATTTTAGAAAGTGTCCCAACTTTTCTGGAAATGGCGTTTGTAATTCCCACTCTGCAATCTTCCTCTCTGTGGCCAAGTGTCGTGTAGGTTTCCGAAGTGCTACTGCAGTCTGTGGCACCAATTCCTCCTCCGAACTGACAGGGGGGGCTCCGGCTCCTGTGCATGTTTCTTATGTTATCGGTTTGCTCCTGTTCTACACCCCTTTCTGTACTGAGTGTTGCACTGCCGTCTATGGCCTGTTCTACTTTCAGTAAATTCTGTGTCCTTTCCACTGTAGTCTGTCTATTTTCCTCCCCGCTTGTCTGTTTTTCCACAACTGTTCTGCTCTCCGGGAGGGCCTCAATTATTGCTACCTCCTGGGACCCTACACTAGTGCTGGTTCTTATAGGTCCTGTACGTCTCTGTCCCTTTCCTCCCGTTCCCTTGCCTGTTTCTTCCGTCTCCTTCCCTTTGTCATTCTGTTTATTTACTTCACTGTAGCCATTTTCTGTTTATTTTGTTTTTCCTTTTGTCCCGCTCTGTCTGTCCTGTGGAGCCCTGGGTGGTGTGTCTGCTTCCCTATGTACTTGTGCTATTGTTTTACCTGTCCTACCCATTCCTACTCTGTTCTGTTCCGTGTTTGTTACTTGTGTGTATGTCCAGTGGCTGTTTGCCGGCCCCAGACAGGTTAATGTTCTGACCCTGTCTTTTTCCTTACTGTTTTCCGTTTGTTTATTAAGACCCAGGGTATGTTTCATTCTGATCAATGTTTCTTCTTTTAATTGATGTCTATATCTACTTTTTGCCAACTTCACTACCACCTCCCATTCTGCCTCCCTGGCTAAGTCAGAAATGGGATTTTGTGTATGTATTGTGCCTTCATAATGGGCCTGGAGTATATACATGTTACTTTTCATCCAGGCCTCCATGTTTTTTTTGTACTGTCTGTCACGTAATGTTGTTAGGGGATGAAGGTTTAATAAAATGGGTTATTTGGAGGTAGGCATAGGGTTGCAGCAAGGGTTATAGTTGGAGCTTAGGTTAGGGTTGGAGCTAGGCTTAGGGTTGCAGCAAGGGTTATGGATGAAGCTATGGTTAGGGTTGGAGCTAGGGTAAGAGCTGGATCTATGGATAGGGCAGGAGCAATGGTTAAGGTAGGGGCTAAGGTTTCAGCTGGAGCTGGGGTTAGAGCTTAGGTCAGGGTTTGAGCTAGGGGTAGGGTTGGAGCCAGGGTTATGGTTGGAGCTTAGGGTAGGCTTGGAGCTAGGGTTAAAGTTGGAGTTAGGGATAGGGCTGCAGCTAGGGTTAGGGTAGGAGGAAGGCGAAGGGTTGGAGCTAGTTTTAGGGTTGGAACTATGGATAGAGCAGGAGCTAGGGTTGGAGCTTGGGCTAGGGTTGGAGCTAGGGTTAGGGCTGGAGCTACACATAGAGCTTGGGTTACGGTGTGAGCTAGGGCTAGGGTTGGAGCAAGTCTTTGGGTGTGAGCTTGGGCTAGGGTTGGAGCTAGGGTTAAGGTTAGGCTGAGGAGAGTTATGGACTTCGTTTACACAATTGTATTTCAGTTGTTCTGGCAACACGAATTCTCTTCCAGGTTCTAGCATGTCAGTTTTGTTTTCGGTGTGTTTGTGCATGGTGGAGTGATGCTGGTGAATGAAGCGTTGCTGGGAGGTGTGTAAAGGCGTTACGTATGTGTGTCTGTGTGTTTATGGGGTGTCCAGTTGTGGGAGAGCATGTGTTGTCAGAGAATTTTTTTAGTTTTTTGCTGCAGAGTAATGTCCCCCCCTTGTGAGTCTTGTATGGAATTGCAGGTAGGTTGAAATTTCTGTGGTGAATGTGCTGTGATGTGGTTGGGGTTTAGGTATCCAGAGCAGGTTTGTATTCTTGGATAGGGGTAGGCTGTGGATGGGAAATTTTTTAAGAAAAAAAAAAATTTTGAGTGTGTACGAGTCGTGTGTAGGCTGGGGCTAGTTTTGGGGTTGGAGCTATGGTTAGGGTTAGATGTGGGGTTTGGTTTGGAGCTAGGGTTAGGGCTGGAGCTTGGGCTTGGGCTGCAGCTTGGGTTAGGGCTGGAGCTAGGGCTAGAGATAGGATTAGAGTTGGAGCATGGGTTAGAGCTGGAGATATGGAAAAGGTTGGAGCTAGGTTTCGGGTTGGTGCTATAGTTAGGTTTGGAGTTAGTGTGAGGGTTTGGACAATGGATGGAAGCAACAGTGGAGAACCGAAGTAGCAGGACCAAAAATTTTTATTTTTCTCTAATTAAAAAGATGGTATTCAAGAACACTTTAACCCCAGCCAAATACAAAAATAAACAGTGGGTTACAAAATAAAATAAGGCCTATGAGCCATGGGCTTAATCCCCTCACACCAACAGCAATACACAGCTCTCCCATTCTCTGAGTCAGTGCCTGTTTGCATGAGTCTGCGTGAGTCTCCTAATTAGTGACCAAATACAAGCTTTAGAGCAGAAACTTCGCCCTTCTGGCTACACCATAACAGCCTCAACAACTAATTCCAAAATGCATATTCCGCAAAAATAACACCCAACATAAATACAAAAGCATACAAACCATATGAAACATTTGTCTATTATAAATATCCCTATCTTACAATATATAAAACATTTATCCCACACTCACACACACACACACACACACACACATTCTCAGAACCGCTTGTCCCATACGGGGTTGCGGAGCCAACCCGGTAACACAGGGCGTAAGGTCGGAGGGGACACACCCAGGACGGGACGCCAGTCCGTCGCAAGGCACCCCAAGCGGGACTCGAAACCCAGACCCACCAGAGAGCAGGACTGTGGTCCAACCCACCATGCCACCGCACCCCCTACATTTATCCCATTACACAGTAAATCACCCCTGTCAAGTTGGTTGTGCCCAAGGACTCCTACCTAGAAATACCCTGAGTGATTCAGTTCATCTGGTTTGCAATACAGGCTAACCAGCACAACAAAGATGTTCAACTGCTGAATGGTAAGCAAAGAAACTACAAAAATGATCCTTGAAAACTGCAGTAAATGTCTTTACTTTTAACAACCACATGCATGTACTTGTCATATTTTAATTAAGGAAATGTTAATAGTTAATGACAAACGGATACCGGTAAGCCTTTCCCAACACCCAACCTGGTTCAAACAGAAAATGTTAAGTGAAATACTGGACCAAAACAAACAGTACAACAGTACAAAGTGAAATGCATGTGAACAGGTAGCAGCAACAACATGATTCAGTACTTCATTGAACAAATTTTTGCTAGCATCTTACTGATTCTTTACTACCAGCATGCCTGTCACAACTCAGGATGTGACAGTTAGGGTTGGAGCTAGGGTTGGGATTGGAGCTAAGGTTATGGCTAGAGCTATGGTTAGGGCTGGATCTTTCCTCTTTCTTGGGCTTCTTCTTTTCTGGGGATTTTGCAAACATGTGAACCTTATTCTGTTTTCCGCACTTGACGCAAATGCGTTATTTTTTTTGTCTCCAGCTTTGGGTCACCGTGCCCTGTTTCGGTCTCTACTTGTGTATGAGAGCATCAACACAACAGTTTTCTTACCCAGTTTGTCTTTGTTAGTTCCTGCTCCTTCATACAGTGTGCAGCGTTACATCTCTCCTTTAGAGAGCGAGGCAGAGCGTGCAGAGCGTCCAGAGCGAGGAGTCGAACACCGGTAGCCGAGACGGCGTCTTTCGAAAGAATCGAGTCCCTGTTCGACGTAAGTTCCATCCCGAATGTATCGTCTGACAGCAGAATGCGTATCGTCATCGCTCACGCTGACTCGGACAGGTAGGAGCTGTGCGGGAGGTGCACCTGGCCAGGTGAATGTTTCCACTAGTCCCTCCCTGGTCTCACAAGTTGCGTGTTTCTCATAGCCTGGAGGTGGACAATGTTCCATCCCAAGAACGGAGTCCTCTGGATTCGCAGGCGAGTCCAGGTCTGCTGCTGCACCCCTACTTCCCACTGAGCCAGCGGAGCGAGTCCTTCCTGTACCGTTCGGACTCCGACTATGACCCGTCTCCCAGGGCCATGTCCCGCAACTCCTCTCTTACCAGCGAAGGGTAAGAGGCTCCCGCTCCATATCTCTGCACAGTCTCTAAACGCACTGTGTGTATTACAAGCTCACTGACTAGTCCTCGGAACTCACAGCTGCAAACACAACTGGGGCTCCATGTGTGTTCGGAAGTCTTTTTTGTTTGTAAGTCCAAAGTCATTTTTCACCACCGAGTCACAATCCATGGAAGGTTAATTGTTATTGAGGTGTCACTTGATTGATTTGCTGATTGGTTTCTGTAAATGTCTCAGATAGCTATAATAGGTTAAAAAAAAAACCTTTAGAGACATTAGTATTTTTATTATTATTTTATTTTTTTATAAAGCGCTCTTCTCATGCAGTGAGACAGAGCGCTTTAACACAGACATGAGGCAAGAAAAACAGATACAAACAAAGAAGACGGTCAACTAATGGCTGCCATAATGAAGAACTTATTATAGAGCTATAAGTATACCTACCGGCCACCGGGGAAAGGAACAAAAACTCCCAACTGAAAGTTGAGGGAGAAAAAAACCTCTGGGGGTCCATGGGCCAGTGGTAGCCCACCCCTCCTGGGCATTCTAGAACATAACAATTTGTAAGCCAGTGTTTAACAAGTAATTATAATGTTGGTGAATGGCATCTTGGATGGACTTCAAGCTGTGTTCCAACTGAAAAATGATCCACTTCACCTTT
Source organism: Scleropages formosus (assembly GCF_900964775.1). Classification (NCBI taxonomy): domain Eukaryota; kingdom Metazoa; phylum Chordata; class Actinopteri; order Osteoglossiformes; family Osteoglossidae; genus Scleropages; species Scleropages formosus. The sequence goes on along the minus strand of NW_021641046.1, from coordinate 98,135 downwards.
CCTGTTGTTAACCACTTGGCCAGTTTGGGGTCCTGGTGGTCCAGAGCCTGTTCCAGAAACACAGAGCCCAAGGCTAGGCAGGGTACACTCTGCATGTGATGACACTCTGTTGCAGAATTTAACAATGACTCAAAATATGACTGAACATTGGTTCATATGGTGGAAAGAAACAAACTAACTGTACTTAAGAATCACGCGTCTCTTTCTCCTAATGTAATGAACACATTGTATTTTCGCTGGGATGTACGTCGCCTTGGAGAAAAGTGTCTGCTAACTGAATAAATGTAAAAAAAATATGTGACCTCCACAAGTTCCCATTGAATGCCAGGTAATGACTGATTGATTGATCCCATAAGCGTACGTAGCGTTCCTCATCTTGCTGTTGATCGCTGACACTCAGGATCCCCAGGCAGGAGCTGTAAACACTGTGGAAGTGAGCTGAATTCAGGTGGTCCCACACTCCTCTTCCATTTGGCTGCTCTTTACTGCCATCTCTCAGCTCAGAGGGTAAATGCAGGTCATATTTGTTCCTCCACAGATGTTTTTAAAAAAGAGTTAAAGAAAAGTGCAATCACAAATAAACTGGAAGATGTTTTTGCCTTTAGCAATTTGTGGCTCAGACATCCAAAACCTGAGGAGCCTGTGCGTAAAATGCTTAGTAATCACTTCTCCTCCAATACTGCGTGTTTCATTCACTGTGACTTTGAAGTCCCATTGTTTGTACCTTCACATGCCATCACCTTCCTCATTCCTGACCTTTCTTTGGACGTTTCTCACACATGCGCTGATGTTCAGAAAGGTCAGTTTGTAGTTCCCAGCTCAGCTGAACAGAATGTCTTTGCACTGTGGGAGGAAATTTTATGTACTTTGTTTTATTCACTAATTGTTGCTAGCACGCTTGACTTTTACGTCCTTGTCGTTCCTCTCCTCAGGCTCACAGAAGACTTCATTGTCCCCCCTTTTGCTCAGGTGAGGCTGTTTTGCACACGGAGTTGGTGATCCGAGTCCCTCGGTTCTTGAGCCCTGAATTCCAGCTGGGTTTACCCCTGAGGACGACTCATCCAGCCTAGAGCATCGCTCACAATCACTCATCGGGCTCTCCTCTCTTTCCAGGTTCTGGCAAGTCTGCGATCTGTAAGAAGCAACTTTGCCCTCATCACCCACGGTCAAGTCAGTGTCTTGCTTTCGGTGAAACCTGCCAATCCAAACTGTCACTGCAGTCAATGAAAACCATGTTACCACCTCGTCTGTGACAGTCTGTGAGTGTGTGAGAGCGTGTTTGACAGAGTGTGTGTGAGTAGCATTGTGTCACTGAACTGTGAAAGTATGATGCTTTGTGTGCTTCCTCGAACGTGGTGAAGCCTTTTTTCCATCGGCCTCAAAATAATGTTACATTCCCCACAATGGCCAGTAGGTGGCGCTGTTCACGTATCCCTGTTGTAACATGCAGGAGGTCTCCACTGGGAATGCAGCAAACCACTCCCAGGACAGTGCTCTCCGGTACGTTTAGTTCGATACCCTTTGCATCACTCACATTCACACTCGCACTCATCCACGCACAAACATCAGCACAGTCATGTGACCTTGATGTTGCCTTCATGTGACCTCACAGAGGAGACCTACCAGCAGCTGGCTCGCGAGACCTTGGAGGAGCTGGACTGGTGCTTGGACCAGCTGGAGACCATCGAAACGCACCGCTCCGTCAGCAACGTGGCCTCGACCAAGGTGCAGATCTCACCTGTGCTGACTGACACTCGTACCGTGGCACCGACAACCACCATGTGAGAGTGTGTGACAACGTGACCTGCGGTCATCCTTCCACTGTGTGTGTTTTCTCACTCAGACTGCCCCCCCATCTGTGCATAGCGTCACTTAGATTAACACCCAGCTGTGTGTGGTGCGTTTCCCGCTGCTGTCCAGCTGGGCACTCTTTGTGCACTTTCTTAGAGACGCCCGCTGAGTGCTACCGTGTGTGGTGTCTCTCTCCGAGTCTCACTGCTGTAGGATGTATGTCACGTCTCTCCATCTGCTCACCACTGTGGTGTTTTTCCGAAACACCAACACTGATCCTGAACAATGTGAAGATTCGGTTGCCAGGGAAACCTTTTTTGTTGCCATGGAGACTGGTTATGAAACGCTGTGGGTCTGTGAGGATGAGCATGAACAATGGACTTCACAGGGCTGTGTGTGTGTGTGTGTGTGTGTGTGTGTGTGTGTGTGTATTCACTGTGAGAGAAGGAGCACAAAACAAACACACGCTCTCATCCTGATTGACTCCGCCCACAGTTTAAGCGGATGCTGAACCGAGAGCTCTCCCACCTGTCTGAGATGAGTCGCTCTGGAGTCCAGGTGTCCGAATACATTTCCAGCACATTCCTGGGTGAGTGCAGCTGCTGCACTTGGACAAGGACTCCTGTGACACCAAGCCCACCTGTGCCTGAAAGCTACTCGCCTGTCTGCTTATATTTACACACTCAAACACACACCCTTTCATTTTTATAGCAGTTAATATCTAATATCACGGCTAATATCTTCTGATCAGTTACATTTTTATATATTCTGCTTTTCTTCTGAACACTGAATGCAATGAAAACTAATTTTACTACAAATGCGTGACTTTCCAGAGATTCAATTGGTACTACCTCCGTGGATCATTCCTCCTGCGTTTCCTCTTCCTGTGATGAAAACAAACGTTCCTTAACTGACTTTTTATGCCGCGTGGTTCAATGCTCCACTGAAAGTTTAAAAAATAAAACTATAAAAAAACACACCTTACTGAAACTGGGTGTGTGCGTGTGACAACCTCTACTGACCCTACGTACTCATACCTGTCTGCCTCTACCGGCCCTACGTAACCACACCTATCCGCCTCTACCGGCCCTACGTAACCACACCTGTCCGCCTCTACCGACCTTACGTACCCACACCTGTACACCTCTACCGACCCTACGTACCCACTCCTGTCCGCCTCTACCGACCTTACGTACCCACGCCTGTGCCCCTGTGCCGACCCTACGTCCCCACGCCGGTCCGCCTGTGCAGAACCTACGTCCCCACGCCTGTCCGCCTCTACCGACCCTACGTACCCACGCCTGTCCGCCTCTACCGGCCCTACGTAACCACACCTATCCGCCTCTACCGGCCCTACGTACCCACACCTGTACACCTCTACCGACCCTACGTACCCACTCCTGTCCGCCTCTACCGACCTTACGTACCCACGCCTGTGCCCCTGTGCCGACCCTACGTCCCCACGCCGGTCCGCCTGTGCAGAACCTACGTCCCCACGCCTGTCCGCCTCTACCGACCCTACGTACCCACGCCTGTCCGCCTCTACCGGCCCTACGTAACCACACCTATCCGCCTCTACCGGCCCTACGTAACCACACCTGTCCGCCTCTACCGACCCTACGTACCCACGCCTGTCCGCCTCTACCGGCCCTACGTAACCACACCTATCCGCCTCTACCGGCCCTACGTAACCACACCTATCCGCCTCTACCGGCCCTACGTAACCACACCTGTCCGCCTCTACCGACCTTACGTACCCACACCTGTACACCTCTACCGACCCTACGTACCCACTCCTGTCCGCCTCTACCGACCTTACGTACCCACGCCTGTGCCCCTGTGCCGACCCTACGTCCCCACGCCGGTCCGCCTGTGCAGAACCTACGTCCCCACGCCTGTCCGCCTCTACCGACCCTACGTACCCACGCCTGTCCGCCTCTACCGGCCCTACGTAACCACACCTATCCGCCTCTACCGGCCCTACGTAACCACACCTGTCCGCCTCTACCGACCTTACGTACCCACACCTGTACACCTCTACCGACCCTACGTACCCACTCCTGTCCGCCTCTACCGACCTTACGTACCCACGCCTGTGCCCCTGTGCCGACCCTACGTCCCCACGCCGGTCCGCCTGTGCAGAACCTACGTCCCCACGCCTGTCCGCCTCTACCGACCCTACGTACCCACGCCTGTCCGCCTCTACCGGCCCTACGTAACCACACCTATCCGCCTCTACCGGCCCTACGTAACCACACCTGTCCGCCTCTACCGACCCTACGTACCCACGCCTGTCCGCCTCTAACGGCCCTACGTAACCACACCTATCCGCCTCTACCGGCCCTACGTAACCACACCTATCCGCCTCTACCGGCCCTACGTAACCACACCTGTCCGCCTCTACCGACCTTACGTACCCACACCTGTACACCTCTACCGACCCTACGTACCCACTCCTGTCCGCCTCTACCGACCTTACGTACCCACGCCTGTGCCCCTGTGCCGACCCTACGTCCCCACGCCGGTCCGCCTGTGCAGAACCTACGTCCCCACGCCTGTCCGCCTCTACCGACCCTACGTACCCACGCCTGTCCGCCTCTACCGGCCCTACGTAACCACACCTATCCGCCTCTACCGGCCCTACGTAACCACACCTGTCCGCCTCTACCGGCCCTACGTAACCACACCTGTCCGCCTCTACCGACCTTACGTACCCACACCTGTACACCTCTACCGACCCTACGTACCCACTCCTGTCCGCCTCTACCGACCTTACGTACCCACGCCTGTGCCCCTGTGCCGACCCTACGTCCCCACGCCGGTCCACCTGTGCAGAACCTACGTCCCCACGCCTGTCCGCCTCTACCGACCCTACGTACCCACGCCTGTCCGCCTCTACCGGCCCTACGTAACCACACCTATCCGCCTCTACCGACCTTACGTACCCACACCTGTACACCTCTACCGACCCTACGTACCCACGCCTGTACACCTCTACCGACCCTACGTACCCACTCCTGTACACCTCTACCGACCCTACGTACCCACTCCTGTCCGCCTCTACCGACCTTACGTACCCACGCCTGTGCCCCTGTGCCAACCCTACGTCCCCACGCCGGTCCGCCTGTGCAGAACCTACGTCCCCACGCCTGCCCGCCTCTACCGACCCTACGTACCCACGCCTCTCCGCCTCTACCGACCCTACGCACCCATACCTGTCTGCTTGGTGTCACTATTTGCAGAAAAGGTACAGATACATGTGATTTCCCTCAGACAAGCAAAATGAGGTGGAGCTCCTGCCCCCCAACCAGAAGGAGCAGAACTCAGCACCATGTCAGACCAGTGGAGTTGGGGTTTTGTCCGAAGACTCCAGGACAACTCTGCCTCGATTTGGGGTCCACACCGAGCATGAAGATGTGCTGGCCCAGGTGAGCTCCAACATTCACGTGTCACTACTAAATAACACACACAGGTAGGTGCTCATGCACACTGTTATTCACAGAGACGGATACCACTACACATGAGTACACACACAGGCACTGAGACGTATTAAGTCCAGTATCATGACAGTACTAAAGTGCATCCACCTGGAGGATAAGGGGTGTGTGTGTGTGTGTGTGTGTGTGGGTGTGTGTGTGTGTGTGTGTGTGTCAAACTTGGTGAGCACGTTGATCTTTCTCTAATTTCAATTTATTGTGCTTTAACACAGACGAACACAGTCTTCGGGTTCTGTGGGACTATTACGTTCACTCTGTGACTCCTGTTTCTCACACTTGCATTATTCTTTCAAATTCCTCCTTCGCAGAAGGATAGAACATCTGCAGACTTCTCTTGTAACTTGGCACATCTTTCGTTGCACTACTTGCTGTGGCTGCACTGATGGAGGTGAAGCCGATGCGAGTCATCCGTGGCCGTCTGTTATTGTGACACTTCCCTGTTTCATCATCCCCTTAGGTGATACTTGGAGTTTTTAAATAGTGGTGACAAGTGACACTTTCAGCTCAGTCACCCGGGAGGAGCTCGGAGTAGAGCCGCTGCTCCTCCGCATCGAGAGGAGCCAGTTGAGGTGGCTCGGGCATCTGTTCCGGATGCCTCCTGGACGCCTCCCTGGGGAGGTGTTCCGGGCTTGTCCCGCTGGGAGGAGGCCTCGGGGCAGACCCAGGACACGTTGGAGAGACTATGTCTCCCGGCTGACCTGGGAACGCCTTGGGGTTTCCCCAGAGGAACTGGAGGAGGTGTGCGGGGAGAGGGAAGTCTGGAGGACTCTGCTCGGACTGCTGCCCCCGCGACCTGGCCCCGGATAGCGGAAGAAGATGGATGGATGGAAGTGACACTTTTCTAACTTCTCCAGGAACTGGAAAATCTGGATAAATGGAACTTCAGCATTTTCACTGTGGCTCAGCTGTCCTGTAACCGGCCACTTAGCTGCATTATGTTTGCCATCTTCCAGGTAGGTGTGTGTGGAGATTTGCAAGATGACCAGTCAAAGGCAGGCCTCAAGTCAACTTGAATGGATGTCCATCTGCTCCAGCTAAAATTTTCTATGTATTATTATTGATTTATTTTCTATTTTTCAATTGCCAGTTAGTTTTATCAGCATTTGCTTGTCTGTGCTGATGTACTTCATTTTATGTTCAATATATAAACTGACTCACTGTCAAAGTCAGTACTTCAGAGAGAGCAGGATGAGAAGGAGCTCCTTCGGACCTTTGGGATTGCAGTCATATGTTTCATTCCAACATCTTCAATGGACCTTGGCCAAGTTTACGTGGCTCTGTGTGTGTTTGCATGGCTGTGAGAAGGAAAGGGATCTCATGAAGACCTTCCGAATGCCAGAGGACACATTGATGGCCTATGTGATGACCCTAGAGGACCACTACCATGCGAGTGTGTCCTACCACAACAGTCTGCATGCAGCCGATGTTACGCAGTCCACTCATGTCCTGCTCTCCACGCCTGCCCTCAGAGTGAGCAAACATCTCATTAAATGTTAATATTCTAATGTTGGACAAAAACGCTTTCCAGCACCACACAACAGCAATATGTGCCTTTACACAGCAAGCTCCTTTTTTATCTCACGAGTGTCCAGATGTGACGGGTGGACACCTTATTCTTCTATGGCTGTCTAGAGCACTACAGTAGGGACAATCCGCCGTGGACAGTGATGTCCGCTACACCACCTGATGTCCTTTCTTTCGTGATTTCTGCTGGGGCAAACACTCTGCCTGCAGTCTGTGCGGTATCACACACTTCTAGTTTTTTTTCCACTAGAGTCGTTAGCAGACCAATAGCTTCTCATGAAGAACCGAAACACCCACCAGGAAGGACCTGCAGGCACATGCCATGTTGGTGCTTCTTTTAAAGAGGACCCCCTGAACGAACATGTGTGAATGTGTTTTGCTCTCTCTTTCTCTCTCTCTCTCCCCCCCTCTTTGTTAGGCAGTCTTTACTGATCTCGAGATTCTCGCTGCTCTCTTTGCAGCTGCCATTCATGATGTGGATCACCCTGGAGTCTCTAACCAGTTCCTCATCAACACTAGTGAGTCACTGCAGTAGAAAAGTGTAACTCTACAATGTGCATAAACAGAGCACAACAAATCAACGCAACAGCAGTGCGATACTGGACTCTGGGCACGACTTTCTTGTAACATATACTGTAAATTACAAGCAAGGACTGCTGACAATACATCGTATCAAACCAAAACTTGGCGAAGGCTTTAATCGCACCTGAAAAATGCATGAGTCTAACAAACCACAGACGTGGACTCACACTACTGAAAGATTGGTGGAACAGGGAATAAAGCAATGGACACCCAACTCATTTCACCAAAACACATAGCACAGAACCCAACAGCATATCATGTCTTAGGAGACCAGGCATAAAGTCAAGGTTCTGCTACTTATGTTTTTTTTTTCCCCAGATTCTGAACTGGCCCTGATGTACAATGACGAGTCAGTTCTGGAGAACCACCACCTTGCAGTGGGCTTCAAGCTTCTGTACGAGGAGAACTGTGACATCTTTCAGAATCTGAGCAAGAGACAACGGCAAAGCTTGCGCAGGATGGTCATTGACATGGTGGGGCCCTGCAGTCACACAGACTCTCCAACATCCCAGCAAAGGAAGGCAGAGGGCACTGACATATTCATGAAAACATTTGTAAATGCTGGTTTGGATTATCTTCTGGTTCAATTAATTGAAAAACTGTCATTTTCTGCTCCCCATGTAGGTCCTAGCAACTGATATGTCTAAACACATGAGTCTGTTAGCCAATCTGAAAACAATGGTAGAGACTAAAAAGGTGACAAGTTCAGGAGTGCTGTTACTGGACCATTACACTGACCGCATAGAGGTAAGAATAGATGAGTCGACTGAGGACTATACTAACCACAGAGAATGAGTAGGGGCTTCTATGCTGTAACATCTTGAGTGTGCTCTATGTGTGGATGGCACCTTTTGGCATCCCCTTCTTTGCAATGGGAGCTTTTTTTTGTTTTCTGCTCCTCAGCTGCTAGCTGGTTCTTCCAAAGAGTTAGCTACAGTTTTTCCTATTCTACTGTATTGTTTCTTGACTTGAAACTTTGTTCAGTGCTCTATGATGAGAAGAGCACTCTATAAAAATACATTGAATTGGACGGAATGGAACTGAATGAAACAACTTCAAAACTGTTATAAGACTGAAGTAACCATTCTGCTCTTGGTATGTGTATAAAAGTCATTCAGACATTTCATGTTTCTATATTTATATATATGTAAATCACAATAACTGCTATGGTCTTGTATGAGTGTGTGTCTGTATTAGGGTTAATGTGTATAAGGCTGTAGTAACCACCGGGATCCTGTGGGGGGGTCTTACTGCAGGTACTGAGGATCATGGTGCACTGTGCAGACCTCAGCAATCCCACGAAGCCACTGGCTGTGTACTGCCAGTGGACCGAACGTATCATGGAAGAATTCTTCAGACAGGGGGACAAGGAGCGTGAACGCGGCATGGAGATCAGTGCTATGTGTGATAGACACACTGCATCTGTGGAGAAGAGTCAGGTACAAACAGGGTGTGTGTGTGTGTGCGTGTGTGTATTGCAGGCAAACTGTACTGACGGATGCATTTCTGCTGTGACGTGGGCTGGTTTTGTTTACAGGTATGTTTGTGTCTTTGTGCTTTTATGAGTTTCATTGTTTTCTTTGTGTTGGTGGTAGAGGTATGGTTCACTTACGGATTTATGTACAGTTGTGGGAAGAAGTTCACAGTCCTATGGATTTCTTGAAAATTTCACATGAATGGCTTCTAAAATATGATTGATATTCATATAAGTTATAATGAATAAAAATAACACTGAAAACAATTTACATTATTATAATTCAAATTAGCCATGGGGGCGCGGTGGCGCAGTGGGTTGGACTGGGTCCTGCTCTCGAGTGGGTCTGGGGTTCGAGTCCCACTTGGGGTGCCTTGTGATGGACTGGCGTCCCGTCCTGGGTGTGTCCCCTCCCCCTCTAGCCCTACGCCCTGTGTTGCTGGGTAGGCTCCGGTTCCCCGCGACCCCGTATGGGACAAGCGGTTCAGAAAATGTATGTATGTATGTATGTATAATTCAAATTAGTGGGGAGTGCGGTGGTGCAGTGGGTTTGTCCTGTGCTTACTCTGGTGGGTCTAGGGTTTGGGTGTCTTGTGACAGACTGGTGTGCCGTCCTGGGTGTTTCCCCTCCACCCTGTGTTGCCGGGTTAGGCTCCAGCTTGCCGCGACCCCGCTTGGGACAAGCGGTTTCAGTCTGTGTGTGTGTGTGTAATTCAAATTATTTAAATATTCAAGATCAAGGAGGGGAAAAAGTATACGAACCTCTAGCAAACACAGTAATTAAAGTCAGGGTTTCCAGTTAGTGAGATGCCATTCAGGTATGTGTGTCTGAGGTGACCTGTTTCTTCAGTTTGGCTACCTGGCCTTCATAACAAAGACCAGTTGAAGTGTAACATGACCAGATCAAAAAAAATTTCAGAGGACCTCAAAAGAAGAATTATTGCAGCTCATAAAATTGGAATGGGCTACAGAAATATTTATAAAGACCTGAGCCTCCATCAGTCCAGTCAGGCACAAATAGAAGTAATTGAGTCCGAATGGACTATGTTCCGCTCCTCCATTGTCGGTGCGGCGGTTCGGAGCTGCGGCCATAAGGTCTCCGGTGCCTGTCGCGGCGGCAATCCCCGAACACGGTGGTGGACACCGGAAGTAAGGGATGCCGTCAAGCTGAAGAAGGAGTTCTATCGGGCCTGGCTGGCTCATGGGACTCCTGAAGCAGCTGACAGGTACCGACGGGCCAAACGGAGCGCGGCCCTGGCAGTCGCCGCGGCAAAAACTCGGGCTTGGGAGGAGTTCGGTGAGGCCATGGAGGAAGACTTTCGGTCGGCCTCAAAGAGATTCTGGCAAACCGTCCGGCGACTCAGAGGGGGGAAGCGGTGTTCCACGAACACTGTTTACAGTGGAAGTGGTGCGCTGCTGACCTCAGCTGAGGATGTTCTCGGGCGGTGGAAGGAGTACTTTGAGGATCTCCTCAATCCCTCCGACACGCCTTCCGTAGAGGAAGCTGAGGCTGGGGACTCGGGGGGGGACTCGTCCATTACCCTGGCTGAAGTTGCTGAGGTAGTCAAAAAACTCCTCGGTGGCAAGGCTCCGGGGGTGGATGAGATCCGCCCCGAGTTTCTCAAGTCTCTGGATGTTGTGGGGCTGTCTTGGCTGACACGCCTCTGCAGCATCGCGTGGAGTTCGGGAACGGTGCCTCTGGACTGGCAGACCGGGGTGGTGGTCCCTCTTTTTAAGAAGGGGGACCGGAGATTGTGTTCCAACTACAGGGGGATCACACTCCTTAGCCTCCCTGGGAAAGTCTATGCCAGAGTACTGGAAAGGAGAATCCGACCGATAGTCGAACCTCGGATCCAGGAGGAGCAATGCGGTTTTCGCCCTGGCCGTGGAACACTGGACCAGCTCTATACCCTCACTAGGGTGCTGGAGGGTTCGTGGGAGTTCGCCCAACCAGTCCATATGTGTTTTGTGGACCTGGAGAAGGCATTCGACCGTGTCCCTCGTGGCATCCTGTGGGGGGTACTTCGGGATTATGGGGTTCGGGGCTCGTTGCTACGGGCTGTTCGTTCCCTGTATGACCGGAGCAGGAGCTTGGTTCGCATTGCCGGCAGTAAGTCAGACCTTTTCCCGGTGCATGTTGGACTCCGCCAGGGCTGCCCTTTGTCACCGATTCTGTTCATTATCTTTATGGACAGAATTTCTAGGCGCAGTCAGGGAACGGAGGGTGTCTGCTTTGGTGGCCGCGAGATCTCGTCTCTGCTTTTTGCGGACGATGTGGTCCTGTTGGCTTCATCAAGTCAAGACTTGCAGCGTGCACTGGGGAGGTTTGCAGCCGAGTGCGAAGCGGCGGGGATGAGAATCAGCACCTCCAAATCCGAGGCCATGGTTCTCAGTCGGAAAAAGGTGGATTGCTCCCTCCGGGTTAGGGGGGAGTTGCTCCCTCAGGTGGAGGAGTTTAAGTATCTTGGGGTCTTGTTCACGAGTGAGGGAAAAATGGAGCGGCAGGTCGACAGACGGATCGGTGCGGCGTCCGCAGTAATGCGGTCATTGTACCGGTCTGTTGTGGTGAAGAGGGAGCTGAGTCGTAAGGCGAAGCTCTCAATTTACCGGTCGATCTACGTTCCTACCCTCACCTATGGTCATGAACTCTGGATCATGACCGAAAGAATGAGATCGCGGATACAAGCGGCAGAAATGAGTTTCCTCCGCAGAGTGGCTGGGCGCACCCTTAGGGATAGGGTGAGGAGCTCAGTCACCCGGGAGGAGCTCGGAGTAGAGCCGCTGCTCCTCCGCATCGAGAGGAGCCAGTTGAGGTGGCTCGGGCATCTGTTCCGGATGCCTCCTGGACACCTCCCTGGGGAGGTGTTCCGGGCTTGTCCCACTGGGAGGAGGCCTCGGGGCAGACCCAGGACACGTTGGAGAGACTATGTCTCCCGGCTGGCCTGGGAACGCCTTGGGGTTCCCCCAGAGGAACTGGAGGAGGTGTGCGGGGAGAGGGAAGTCTGGAGTACTCTGCTCGGACTGCTGCCCCCACGACCCGGCCCCGGATAAAGCGGAGGAAGGTGGATGGATGGATGGATGAGTGCTGTTGCAGCTCTCTCTTGGAGCTGTTGTCCTAGAAAGCTTACTGAAATAAAATATACACAGAGGTGACAAGGGACCCTAGAGTGACAGCTAATGATCTACAGGCATCACTTGTACTTGATAACCTCTGCATCGATTTACAGTAAGAAAAAACTGAAAAAGAATGGCGTTCATGAGAGGGTGCTGCACAGGAAAACCACTGCCCTCCAGAAACACATTGCTGTCATCTCAAGTTTGCAAAAGACCAGTAGGATATTTAACAATATTACTGGAAAAATTATTTGTGGAAATACGAGGTTAGAGTTTAACAAGGTTGTTTGGAGAAAAGAAAACGCAGCAGATAAACTCAAAAACTTCATACATGTTGTGAAGCACGGTGGTGGGAGTATCATGGTGTGGGGCTGCTTTTCTGCCTTTGGACTTTGAAGACTTACAGTTATCGAGAGAACAATGACTTCCAAGTTATATCAGGAAATGGACTGAAGGATAACATCCAATAATATGTCTGTGTGTCTGAAGCTCTGAAGAAGTTAGCAGTGTGACAACTTCAAAGAGGTGTAAATCAATGACAGAGCGGTTTACACAGAAGAAATCTTTCACTGTAGACTGGCCAGGTCCTGACTTCAGTCCTGCTGAAATGTGGTGAGGATGGGGGGTGGGAGATGGGCTTTTCTCAAGCTTTGCAGGCAGTAGAGATGCTGCTGGGTGGTCTTTATTATGACCTTGAGACCATTTACATTCACATTTATTTATTTAGCAGACGCTTTTCTCCAAAGCGACTTCCAATGTCTATTATGTAGCGTTATATGTTATATAACTATATAGTGTTATAGTATATTTGTGCAGAGGTCTTAATGTTTCAGAAAGTATTTTAACAAGTGTGTGTTGTGGTGTCAGTGGCTATCACTGACAGATGTCTATGTTTAAAGTGCAGGCCGGTTTCAGTGACAGGATTCTGTGTTTGTGATACAGGTGGGCTTCATTGACTACATTGTGCACCCGCTTTGGGAGACATGGGGAGATCTGGTGCACCCAGATGCACAGGAAATGCTGGACACGCTAGAGGACAACAGAGACTGGTACCACAGCATAATGCCGCAGAGTCCATCCCCACCAGCTGAGCAGGATGATGTGGACCATTTCCAGTTTCATCCAAATATCGAAGGAGATGGCCAGGACCTAATCCAGGAGAGGTGTGGAGAGAAGGATGATGGGGGACTGGATGAGACAGAGAATGAAGAAGATGTGGAAATGAAAGACAGAAATGAAGAGGGGGAGGATACAGAGAAGAAAACAGAGGATACAACTGAGGAAAACACTGAGTTGCAAAAAGAGACAGAGGAGGTAATAGAGGGAAATGAAGGGGAACACAAAACAGAGGAAGACCAAGAGGAGGAAACAGGGGCAATTAAAGGGGAAGAGGAAAGAGAAGAGAACCAGGAGGAGGAAACTGAGGGGAATGAAGGGCAACGGGAGATGGAGGAGAACCAGGAGGTGGAAACAGAGGAGATTAATGAAGAGGAAGAAAGAGAGAGAGAGAAGGAGCTCAAGGAGGAAGCTGAAGGGAATGAAGTACAAGAGGAGACAGAGGACCAAGAGGAAACAGAGGAGACTGATGATGTTGGATAGAATACTTAAAGAGCAGAAAGATGAATTGAATTAGAACACAGTGACAGTGAAGGAGGATGGAGTAGTTTTTGTCCTTCCAGAGTTTTTGAGAAACTGTGTATAAAAGTTGCTTTATGAGCAATTCCTCTCCAAGGCAAACCACAGGACCCTGAGCCTGAATTTTATGCTGAGATGGATAAAAACAGTGCATTGAAGAAAAAGGGAGAATGGTAGGAAGAGTGGCAGCAGTCCCACTCTGTTTACTTGCGTTAATTGATATACGCTTATGAAAAGTATAAATGCAAGCTGGCACTGTGTCTTTTTCTAAGCCTGAGCCACCAGCTGTGGTTCCAGCTGTTGCAGCAATGGATTGTGGGAGAGTAGTGGACTAATGTGAGATGTTTTTCCTTTGTCTTGTACAAATCTGTCACTAGTTTGGTGTCCTGTGATCTGCTAATTGTCCCACTTTTCCAGCACAGTGACACTGTGGGCCCAAAGGCAGGTGACTGAGACAAGTTTATACACCTTTTCTTTGAGTCACTCACCTGCACCCTGGGCAGAATAAACACACCTGTGCTTGCCCCGTGTCTTTTCTCAGATTTATCTTTGTGACAGAATTCTTCAAATGTTTCAAATGTTTAAAATTTTTTGTCATTTGCAATATAAATACACTGTTAATGTCATGTGAAAAATATAAATGACAATGTAAGATTAAATGTTTTTTAATAAGTTAATGAGTCTTTATTTAGGAACTGTCACACTTGTAAGAAGCAACATGAAGTGTCTCTACAAAAAGTAATATAGAGAATAATTTTCCTCCTACTGTTTATGTCAAGTTTAAAATTTTATAGCTTGGTTAAATTTAAACTTTTACATAAGGACTCAGATAAATTGAAACTGCACCATATCATATGTATTTTTGAAACTTGCCTAAAACATCTATTTTATAAATATCCAAGCATCACAGGACTGGGAAATTCACATTTTCTACATGCAAAAACTGAGAATACTCTTTTTGATCATTTAATACAGCGACTATGTAACAAATATAAAGCGAGACCACCTCTGAAATGGCTGTTTACCGCTGGTCCAGGGTTTCCAGGTCTTGTATTTTTTCATTGATTCTAGAAATAACACACGTGAATTGATCATTACTACTTTAAATGATTGTTTACAATCAAATACTGTTATCAGTTAGAAATATATAACCCAGGGAACCAAGGGATTACCAATTTAAAACGTGAAAGACTCTCTGATGTTTCCATTTGTGGAGCAGTTCAACGTCAACTTTGACGTTGCTAAGGACATTGCCTACAATCTTTTGATTTCATTTTATTCTGCAGATTACCCAGCTCTTCTCCACATTGTGAAATGCATTCTGATGGGCCTTTTAAAACACTTTTGGCAAATTTTGGATCAACATGTTCTTTTAAAATAAAACATTTAATAAAATGTTTGAATACAGACTCCAGTGATTTGTATTTCTGTTACTAGCGGTAGCTGTTCACAGTATAATGCTAAGTTATGAGCTGCTCTTGATCTGGTGGGACAGTGACTCAGAGGGCCTCCGTCACCACCGAGCTCCTCACGCTGTCAGAGTGTTGCTGCCCTGTGAGAACCTCGTATCTGTTAGCTGCACCTATGAGCTTGTTCTTTTGGTCACTACCCAGAGCTCATGACTATAACTGAGGGCGGGAACGTAGACCTACTAGCAGAGACTCTGGGGGGCGTGGCGGTGGTGCGGCGAGTCTGGGGTTCAAGTCCTGCTCGGGGTGCCTTGTGGCGGACTGGCGTCCCGTCGAGGGTGCACCCCCACCTCTCCATCCTCGTGCCCCGCGTTGCCGGGTTAGGCTCCGGTTTGCCGCGACCCCACTCGGGACAAGCGGTTGCGGACAGCGTGCGTGTAGCAAAGACTTTTGCCTGAGGAGGCAGCTCCATTTTCCAGCACCACAGTTCTTTACAGCATCTGATTACAGGCTTTTTGTTTCTTTTCATTTTCCTTGTGCTGTCACTCGTGAAAAGGACCCCAAGGTACTCCTCTACTTGATCCATCAAATCTCAAGCATACCGTAGAGTCCTGCGAGTGCAGAGCACTTTAAAGATGAGAGACAGGGCCTCATCCCTCTGACGCTTGTGGCCCTGACTCGTGTAAGGAGGATTCTTCTTCTGGGTGTAGGAGTTCCTCGGAACAAATTGTTCCACTTCCAAGTGAAGTCTTCACTTCATCATGTCATGTAAATCGCTTTGAGAAAAGCGTCTAAGTGAATAAAATTATCATCATGTAAATCATGGAAGCCGCGGCCATCGTCGTGGCCCGCAGCCACATTTCTTCAGTAACCCTCTAGTCTCTGTGTTCAGTTTTTTTTTACCTTCACTGCTTTGAGGCAACATTATGTTTTCAGTCGTATCTCAGTAAGAGTTGTGCTTCTGTTTCGAGTAACGCGTAAATGTTTACTTCGGGATTACTGTATTTGCGCCCTAGTTCTTAACACGTGCAACCGTGCGCACGCGCAGAAAGCGTGCGAGCGCGCGCGGGTGGGCGGAGCGCCGTCGCGGCCACAGTCTCGGTTTCGGTCTCTCTACTTTCGTTTTTTCGTGCTCGGACGCGGGGCCATGGCTGCGGAGAGCGCGAGCGTCGTCGCGGGGGTCCAGGGTTTCTTGCTGAAGCTGCACTCGTTCCTCCACGATGGAGACGCGAGACTCGCCGCGCTGCGCTGTCACGACACTATCGGGGACCTGGGCCAGGAGCTCATGGTGCACAGCAACGCGCCTCATCTCGGTGGGTTGGGGTTTAGTTAGTTAGTTAGGTTAGAGTAGGCTACTCTACTCTACTGTACTGTAGTAATAACACTAATTCTGATAGTGATAGTAATACAAAGTTAGAAAGAAGGCAGAGGAACAACGACGAGGAAGGCCGAAGGAGTTCCTCCTGGTGCGCAGCAGGAGGCAGCAGCGACTCGAACCGACCGGGTTCATGCAGTGATACATTCAATTGTGACGAAAGTTATGATGTGATAGTGATTTACTTTCGGACGCTTTTAACTTCTCGTTATCGTAACTATTTGTACCGACTTGCCAACATGGCCAGAGTTTTCTAATTAAAGAGCCGCCAAACTTTGTATCGGATCCGGTATGTTGCCAGTGTAACTACGTGAATTTCGGGGCACAAGAAGAAGAAGAACAGTTGAGTTGTGTTGTGTGCCGACTCACTCACTCACTCCCTGTAACTCTCTCTCTTTACTCAGTGAACTTCCAGGCGTCTGTATTGCTGTCAAAGGAGGACGGCTTGCTCGGCTTTTTGAGAAAATCCCTCAATAACAAAGGAGTAAGTTTATGAGTTTATTACGTATGGCAAGTAGTAGTAGTAGTAAGTACTACAAGACTAGTACTACTTGAAGTAGTCGCGTGGCGTCGCTGCTCGCTTATTAATATTGTTTTTTTTTTCTTTTTCTTTTTTTCTCCGCTCAGCTTCGGGACACCAGAGTGGAGGTCCTCGTCCTGCTGGAAACGCTTGTCACGAGGCTCTCCTCGTCCTCCTCTTCCAGGTCGTTGGACAACTACGCCGTTGACATCAAGGTACTCAGCGCGGGTGCAGCTTCTTCATTGATCGTTTTTATTTTGTGTTCTCCCATAATGCACTGCAGCGCGCCATCCTAGCTCGTGTTCAACGGGGATCCGCTGCGCAGCAATAGTGCTGCATGCTGTCAGAATACAGTAACTTTCTCAAATGCCCTTGTAGGAACACACTTTTAATGTTTTTAATGTTGAAACTATTTCTGTCAGTGCTGGTAGATAAAAGAACAAGTTGTGTTCCGTTTTGAGCTCTAAAGCTCACGTTTGAGAAGTAGCAGTACTTTAAATTACTGTGCTAATTTTCTCGTTTAATGGCGAGTGAGGAAATAAAACTGCCGGAAGTACAGAATTAAATCACTGTTTTCTCTCATCCAGCCTGCCAACGTACACTGTACCACTGGGCATTTCGGAAATGTGCAACTCATGTCCTTTCTCTGCCTTTCGGCTTTTCTAACCGACGCCGGGGGTATTTGACCGAGTGACATTTCTCGCATTACCTGCATAACTTCAGTAGAGTTGTCAGCAACTCACAGGATCCTCGAAAAGACGTAATCGGAGAATTTTCCCCGTTTGGACAAATGAATATCCTCAGTCTTAGCCAAAAACGCCAAGAAGTGATTTTGAAATAAGAAATAACTTTAATCCCAAATTAAAATTGCTATTTTACTCTCTTTGTAGGACACATGTCTTGTCGTCTATACAAAGGACAAAGCAGCCAAAAGTCGAGTACAAGCAGTGGAGCTTCTTATTAAGGTAATTTTAATTTCGTAAGTTCTCAAGTGATCTACTGACATAGGAGGTGGACAAAATAACAAACACTTCATTAAGGGCATAATGAGGAGTTGGCTCATCCTTTGCCTTCAGCTTACATTTGGTTATTTAGCAGGCATTTTTCTCCGAAGTGACCTACAGTGTTAAGCTACCTACAGCTATTTATACAGCAGGATAACTTACTGGAGCAATTTAGGGAAAGTACCTTTTCTCAAGGGTATTACAGCAGTAAGTGAGACTTGCATTGGCAACCTTTGGATCCAAAAGCAGCAGCGCTAATCACTGTGTTATTAGTCGCCCCATTTCAGATTCCGTTCTTGTCGGAAGGTTGTCGTACAAGCTGTGTGTTATGGGACATTGCACCTTTTTCAAGAAGAAATGCCTCCGCCGCTCCTTTCGGGGATGGAGGAGAGGGGCATCTACTTAGCACTCGGTACTGCAGATCGTCCCACAGCGGCTTAGATCTGTTGATTAGGAAGGCCGTGGAAGGCATGAAATTTGGGTGATCTTATTGTCTCCCATGAAATAGCCGCCCATACTTTTAGGGATCCGCCACCATGTTTAAAAGGTGGCAACTTTTGGTTGAAGACGTCCTTTGGCTTTTTCCAAATGTAAACCCATCCAGATTTCAGAAACAGGGTGGCAGATGACTGGTGAAACCATATTACTTTTTTTCATTGCTCAGGAGTCCAGGTTTTGTGCTCCACACCAGTTTATGCATGTTTGGGCACTGGCCGTGGATCAAAATGCTTTCTGAATAACAGTCCATTCATAAATTCCTGCTTTGTGAAGCTCAGAACATACAATTTTTGTTCTGACTGGGTCGCGGAGCTGTTGAAACAGTTCTGTGGTAATTTTCGAGCTTATGCTTTCGGGGCTTTACCAGCAGTCATGCGAAGTGTCCGTGGGTCCCTGTCATTGAGGTTCGACTTTTCCCAATGCACTTTGTCCATGTTTGACATGTGGCATCGCTATTTTTGAGATTACTCTTCTTGACCTATTTAATAATTTAGCAGTTTTCGTCACCGCTCCACCTGTAATTCACGCACCAAATATTTGACCTCTTTGGAGCTCTGTTAGTTGCCTCATGTCACTTTGAAACTCCCATATGAAAGTACTCACCTTTGTAGCTCCTTTTGTAAGTCTGATTTAGTTAACAGATAAAATCCTTTTTCACGTCATCTTTTTGTTATTTTGGCTATTAGTTGGATTTAGTTGTTTGGTTTGCCCCCCATGTGTAAGTGTTAGAATCTTTGTTTAATTCAATGTTATATGTTAGTTTTTTTTAATCCTATTGCATTTGACCATATAGACAATTTTTCTTCAAGGTCCTGTATACGGTAAAGGACTCATGCGTAATTCAAGACTTCAGAGTTTCGGATTTATTTAACAAGTTTTATGGAGAGCTTGCTCAAAGAAGCAGGTTGCCTGACACAGGTGAGTTTTTATGTAGTTATTGTTTGGATTTTTCTACACTGTATGCTGTTAATAAAATAGAATAACACAAACCTTTGATGTGCAAACTTTTCCTTCCTGTAATGTACTAAATGGGGTCAGTTTACCAGTTTTCTATATGTTCTGGCTTCTCCTTCAGTTAAAATTTTTGGAATTCATTTTCTCACTTAAGTTTCAGTTATTAATATTTAGCCGATTTCTTTGTTCACAATTTTTATGATGGACAGATGATGATCACATAATATTACTGTCCTGTATTTGCGCTCGTCTGTTTGTAACACACTGCACCGTATGTTCTATGTGGCATGGAGGTCCAAGAGAATCAAAATTTCTTTCTCCTGTATGTGTAACTCACGCTGCTCCCAGGTGTGACTAACCCTGGCCAGTATGTGTGACCATGTGCATGTGTTGTATTCTCTGCTGTTGTTGCTTTAGTGCTGGGTGTCATCTATGAGCTGCTGGGGGTCCTTGCAGAGGTGTACCCTGGTGGAATGGTCAATAATTCTGATAAGCTCTTCAAAGCCTACATGGGAGAGCTGAAATCTCAGGTACTCTCAAAACGTACTGCTTCATATCCTTCTGAGCTGTTGTAGTTATAATTGCAACATTTTCACAAACACTAAGTTTCAGATACTACAATTTTGTGTGTAATTCTTTTTTGTAGATGACATCTTCTACAAAGGGACCCAAGCTGCCGCTCGTTGCAGGATGTCTTAAAGGACTTACTGCACTCATGGTTAATTTTACCAAGTCCATGGAAGAAGGTTTGTTCATCATGTGTATTTCTTTATTCAAGACAAGCATAACAAGTGAGC
This sequence comes from Scleropages formosus, assembly GCF_900964775.1. Classification (NCBI taxonomy): domain Eukaryota; kingdom Metazoa; phylum Chordata; class Actinopteri; order Osteoglossiformes; family Osteoglossidae; genus Scleropages; species Scleropages formosus. The sequence goes on along the minus strand of NW_021641046.1, from coordinate 77,961 downwards.
TTTATTCTGTTGGTTGCCGGCTAAAATAGCGGTAGAATCCGAGCATTGTGAACTTCATATGCATTACATAGATGGAATTTAATGCTTTATGTAAATAATATGAAGTGATAGGTGTTTTTTGTCTTTACAGCAAGGCAGTTAAATCTTTTTAACTGTGATAGGTTCTGTCATCTCATCCTAAGGATCTTGTCATTTCATTTATTGGAACAAACCTTTTTTTTTTTTTTTTTTAACAGATCCACAAACCTCAAAGGAAATATTTGTTTATGCTCTGAAGGCAATTAGTCCTCAGGTGAGACTTCACTCATTCACTCACTCAGATTTTCAGTAACTTTTTGTTGCAGTAACAAATTTTTCTTATGTGATTCACCCCTCATTTGTGCCATTTACACTGGATGAGTACAAGGATGTTTGAAAGTATTTTGCAGACCTTGGTTTTCAGTTATTTGCAGTGATAGTGCTGCGCTGATATATTGTTGATCATCAGCAGCCTTCAATGAAACATTTTTGTTTTAAACAGATTGAAATGAAGCAATATGCTGTCCCCTTTGGTAAGGATCAACTCAATGTTTTTTGCACAAATACTGTAACTCAAATATATGTGTTGCTTATTTGTCATTGCCCTCTTTCCAGCTGGACTGAGGTTGTTTGCAAGGCACTCGGCACAGTTCAGCAGCTGCTTCATGGAGCACTACAAGACAGTGTTTGATATAATGTACAAATGGTGTGGAGAGACAAACCCAGAGATGAAGACGACTAGCTACTATGCCTTGGAGTCCTTCCTTAAACAGGTGAGCAGCTTCTTCTGATGCGAGTTCTCTGGAGCAATAGGTCGGTTGGGTCAAGTTCTGTCTTTTCTAACTTCCTCCAGCTCCGTCAAGCAAAATTAGTGCACTACTGGCCATGGTAAGATAGACCTCCACCATAATTAGTATCTCAATACATGCTTTGCAATACAATATACAGTTTTTCCTAGAAATGTTCTTCCCTCACAATTAGCAGTTAATTCAAAATCAAATCATTATTAATAAAAGAAATTATAGTAAGCTTATTAAATTTCATAAAATTATGTTAATAGTATTTAAATTCTTTTGTCAATAAAATTATTGCTATTTGATAGTTTAATGCCGTTTGGCATTTTCGCACTGAGGCTGAGTGCTGTCACTGTACAGACTGACTATACAGTCTATGGCATTGTTCTGTCACCTCGCAGTTCCTGCTGTAATGTTACGACAGCCGATAAAGTGGCACTAGGATGGAAAAAAATGTGCGATTCGCTAAGGACACCATTCAGTTGGGGTATCTGCATCACCCTTGGGCACCTAATTACCCTGTGAGTGGAAATGGGGCCACAGTCCATTCTTGCAGACTGTCATGCCCACACTTTACATTTACATTTATTCATTTAGCAGACTCTTTTGTCCAAAGCGACGTACAGATCGGCAAAAGTACAATTTGTGCATTACGTTGAGAAGGAGACATGGCTGCAGACATGTGACTCTCAAGTAAACCTAGTTTGTTACATTCCACTTGCTACACCTATGTTCATTGTTCAGGTTGGTGCATAAAACACAGGATAGACAAATCCTGATACCCTCCTACCATTTTTTTAAACATATTATAAGATTTACATACAATTCCAGAGTAGCAGATGAATAAAGGCTTATCTGGGGATGCTCATGAAGTTACGGTGCATGAACATTTACACCGTACATGAGCTGGAGAGCTATTGGGCAAAATGGGTCCAGAAAAGGTGAGTTTTCAGACCCTTCTTGAATGTAGACAGAGTTTCTGCAGTTCTGAGTGAGAAGGGGTGATCGTTCCACCACAACGGAGCCAGAACTGAGAACATCCGGGCTTTACCTTTTGTATGCGGGACCACCAAGCAAGCAAGTAGACAAGTAAAGGGGTCTAGCTGGGGTGTAGAGGTTGATCAAGACCTGTAAATAGCTGGGAGCAGTTCTATTAGTGCATTTGTAGACAATAACCACACACACACACACACACACACACACACACACACACACCATCTGAACCGCTTGTCCCATACGGGGTTGCGGGGAGCCGGAGCCTAACCCGGCAAGGCTGGAGGGGGAGGGGACACACCCAGGACGGGACGCCAGTCCGTCACGAGGTACCCCAAGCGGGACTCGAACCCCAGACCCACCAGAGAGCAGGACCCGGTCCACCCCACTGCGCCACCACGCCCCTCAGACAATAACCAGGGTCTTGAATTTAATTCGGGTAGCTATAGGAAGCCAGTGCAGAGAAATGAGTAGAGGAGATACGTGGGAATGCTTTGGCAAATCAAACACAACTCATGCAGCAGCATTCTGTAATAGCTGCAGAAGTTTGATGGCAGTGGCAGGAAGGCCACACAGGAGAGAGTTGCAGTATTCAGATGGGAAGTCGCCATGGCCTGGACAAGTAGCTGGGGACTGTGTATTGCTGAGAGTGAGAGAGTTTGCCTTTCTCACTCCCAGCAATACACAGTCATTTATCCTGTTGCTCTCGTAGCACTAATTGCTGCTTCTTTAGCAAACTTCTTGCCATTATAACTGAAATGCATGATTATCTTTGTTGAATTGCTGCCGCTGAAGGGAAGCACAGTCTTACAAAAGCTTATAAACTGTCGTCTTTTTGTTGTTTCAATTTTGTTTTCAGATATCACAGGGAAGTTAAATGTTGCCATACCAGTGATTTATAATGAGCTTTTATATTCTCAGTGTCTAACAGAGCCACGTGGAGCGCAAAATTAGTATCGCAGATATTGAGGAATATTTCGACTATTTAGTGGTTGGATGTACAAACATTTTGAGTTATGAATGGACTTCTGGTCCCAGTTGTATTAGAAAGCTGAGATACAAATGCATACATCATTCTGTTGTACTTGATTTCTTCTTGATAACTGAATGTGAGCACAACCCTTCTTCTCAGACACTTTTTGCTCTTCTTTTCTGAGTTCTGAGATAAACTGCAGTCTCTTCCTTAAAGAACACGAGTCCAAGAGTAAGGTTTCCGCCGACTGCTCTACGTTTGATTGGCTCGTCTGTTCCGCAGGTGGCCGCCCTCGTCACAGAGAATGTAGAATTGCACAAGAGCAAGCTGAAATTCTTTATGCAGAAGTTCTGCACCATCATTCAGACGATGCACTCATCCCAGAAGGAGCTCTCCATCGCCATCCGAGGTTACGGGCTATTCGCTGCTGTACGTCTTCTTTCTGCTTTGTGACAGAAATGTGACTCAACATGTGGTTTGTCCTCATGGTGACAGCAGTGTGCCGTTTGCGTTTCAGCCATGTAAAGTCATGTGCCCCCAAGATGTGGACTTCATGTATACTGAGCTGATCCAGCGCTGCAAGCAGATGTACCTCACCGAGTCAGACACGCAGGATGACAACGTATACCAGCTGCCCAGCTTCCTGGACTCCATTGCCAGTGTGCTCTTCCACCTGGACCGGGTAACGTGTACCTTCTGCACCCTGTGCTTCTTTTGCCTTCTTTTAGTCCATGTGTTGCGCTTCACTCTCGCTATGTGTAGTAGAGTTATTTGCTATAATTTCTGAGCAGTCAGCTTCTGATTAAGTTGATAAAATAATGAAGTTATTTTAACAGCTCCCACAAAGTATAGTAGTCATGACTAGTGCATCATATTAGGCTCAAATGGTCCTTGTTCATGTCCATGGTGGGCACGTTCTTCTCTGTTGATGTATTCATAAGTTGTGATGTACTGTGGTATACTTTTACCTACCTACTTTTACATTACACTTACATTTATTCATTTAGCAGATGCTTTTCTCCAAAGTGACGTACATCTCATAGAAGATACAATGTGTGCATTACCTTAAGAGAAAGAGACATAGCTGCAGATGTGACTCTTGCGTGCAGTTAGTTTCCTTCACCATGTGCACCGGTGTTCATCAAACAAGTACTGCATAAAACTTTACCATAATATTGCCTATTCCTAGTCACCTTCCTAGTTTTTTTTTTTTTTTTTTTTGAGATGAACATTTATATTATATTATATTACAGGAGTGGCTCTGTAAAGGATTGATCCGAGCATGATCATGAACATTTACACCTTACATGAACCTCCCTCTGCGAGTAAATACTACGTTACACTGGAATGGCTGTATTGTAGAGGTTACTTGGTAGGGTTTTTTCAGGCAGCAGGTGCCGTAGTAGTTGGAGTTGTCCTTTATATCAAAGGGCCTAGGTTTGAATCCCATGTCCTGCTGTAGTGCCCTTGATCAAGTCCTTACTTTGATGGCAGCGTGGTGGCATGGTGAATAACTCTGCTGTCTTAGCCCCTGGGTGGTGCGAGAGGACTCCATCGCCATGGGTTCGATCCCTGCTCAGTTTGTGTAGAGTTTGCACGTTCTCCCCGTGTTTCTGTGGATTTCCTCCCACTATCCAAAGACATGCTCTTCAGGGAGTGACAGAGAGAGTGTGTTTCACTGATATGTGGATGAGTGACCCATTGTAAGTAGTGTATCTAGCAGTGTAAGTCACCTTGGTGAATAAGGTGTGGGCTGATAACACTATGGTGTTTGGGAGTCGCTTTGGAGGAAAGCTCCTCCTGAATGAATTGATGTAAACATACAGTAAAATTCACCCTGCCGTATGAATGGGAAATTAGTGTAAGCTACGTGGGATAGTGATGAAATGATTGCTCACGTTTCCTCTCTGGAATTTGGTGTGCAGTGTTTACTCTGTTCCTGGCTCTCACTGCTGCATCTCTGTAGCACAACAGTCCGTTGTTCTTCCAGCCTTGTTAGACATAGCCTGTCCACATTGTTATTGTGAACAGATCCCCGAGGTGTACACTCCGGTCCTGGAGCACCTCCTAGTGCTGCAGATCGACTGCTTCCCTCAGTACAGCCAGAGGATGATGCCCACCTGCTGTCGATCTGTCGTCAAAGTACTGACAGCCCTGGCTGGGAAGGGTCCCATCCTCTGGAATTTCATCAGTACTGTTCGTAAGTGGCGTTGCAGGAGACGTTCCCCATGCAGGTCAAGTTTTCATGCTTTGGCAAACTCACTTGGTCACTGCATTTGGTCAGAGGAATGGATGCATCTAAATTTGCTGACGTTCAGCTGTGTTGTCTTTTAGTGCATCAAGGTGTCATTCGGGTATGTTCCAAACCTCTTGTGCTGAATGAGGTGAGCGTGCTGAACACTTCTGTTAAGTTGCATTATTTTATTATCATTATTACTCTTGCACATGCTGGTGTCTATGATGCAGGGGTAAACTCCAACACATACGCCTATCTGTTACACTTCCGTCCATCAGGAAGACATGAAAGGTCCCAATGGTGGAGAAGCTGCGGAGGACGCCAAGGTTCACACGGGGAAGTGGAAGGTGCACTCCTATCGTGACTACCTGCCACTGTTCAAGGCACTGCTGGACTGCGAACACATGAAGGTGTTATAGATGTTCATAAACCAGAGTCTTGTATCTGTTGCAATACAGTATGATTTATTAGTTTAAAGGGTTTTTTTGAATGTCAAATTTTTGTCCAACGCATTGTCACATCAAACCAGCGATTAGAAACCCTGCTAACAAAAGCTTGTGCTGGATGATGTAGAGTAAACCCACCAAAGAAGTCCTATGAGCTAAATAGGGTTGCTCTGTACTTGCTCCATATTCTCTTAAGTGAACATTGGGTTCAAAACAAGCAAAACGTGTTTCAGGACTCCGGAATTCTGCATGTGAATTTCGAAGCTGAGCACATTGCACTGAAGTCCCTTAATCGGCTGCTGTATGATGAACTCATTAAATCAATTCTGAAGATTGTGAAGAAGCTCGACTTGTCCGTTCAGAAGATCAATGACAAAGAGGTGAGAATGGGTTTTTTTTTTTTTTTTTTTTTTTAAGAAAAAAAAAAAAACATCTCAAATGCTGAATGAGCTTAGCTCTTGTTGCCCTTTCTCCTGTGAATCCAGTAACCCAAAAATAAACCTGTGTTTGAATCCATCACCTAAGTCCCCCTCATTAGAGTAACTTATAATAACAGCATTTACACGCGTTGGTGTTGATTTCAACCAGTGCCTTTAACATTGTGCATCTTACAGGAGCAGCTCAAGAGTGTGGAGAGCATTGATGTTCCCTCCTCTGACCCCACAGCACACCTCCTACCCAGCAAACCCAACGACTTTATTGCCTTTGTCAACCTAGTGGAATTCAGCAGGTGTCCTCCTTCTTTCTCTTTGACACTTCAGTCTTTATGTGTAATGTTTGTGTCGTTCTGTACGTGGACCAAGCTATGTGTTTCCTCTACACAGTGAGCTGCTTTTGCAGAGCAACGCTGCCTACTTTGAGCCATGGGTTTACTCTCTGGGCCAGGAGCTCATACTCCGCTCCTCGCGATGCCCGCTTGTTAGCGGCTTCTACAAGCTGCTCTCCGTTACCATGAAGATCGCCAAGAAGTTCAAATACTTTCAGGTTACCATACATTCCTCTCACTCTTCTAACATAACACTGGCAGAATTAAACTTAATGTATTAACGTAACGTGTTAAAATTGTATTGAGCAGCACTTTCTTATCTTAATGTATTGCAACAGTGTGAAGGCTCAAAAACCGTTCCATCCAGCCCTCACAAAGTGGAGAAATCTTCCTGCTTTACACTGTTTGCCAAATTTGGAAAGGAGGTAGTCTTTATTCTTTTGACTGGAATTATTCATATTATTACAAAATGAATATTTGAGTGAGTAAATGTTTGCTCTGCAGGTATCTGTTCGAATGAAGCAATTCAAAGATGAACTCCTGGCATCATGCTTGACCTTTGTTCTCTGCCTGGACCATAACATTGTTGCTCTGGATGTGAAAGTGTACATCCCAGCTCTTCAGGTTCGACTACCTGCCTTGCCCTCAGCTCTGCCATACACTTTCCTCTCCTTAGTATCTCCAGTTCAACAGGAAGATAAACGTAGAACTGAGTGTGGTTTTCCAGTGCCATCTGCTTTCCTCATATTCTGTGGAGGGTGTGATGCCCCCTCACGTTCACCGCTTACATGACTGTGATAAGCGGTCACGTGCATGGACAGGTGGGAGGTGAACAGTTTTGTTGTGGGAGGAAATCTCTTTCGGTGTCTCACTTTCCTGACACGGACAGCTGGTACTGCTTGTTTTTTGGTGCAGGTTACATCAGTAAAATTTTATTTCATTGATGCTTTTTAGCTGACAACAGAAAGATGCAACTGGAACCATAACATTTTTATTAGTAGCATTATTCTTCTGTGTTTCAGCATCTTCTGAATTACCAGCTTCTATTTTAGTTTTCCATGTATTTGTGGGAAACCTGGTAAGACTCCTTGACCCTTTTTTTTTTTTTTTTTTTAACCTCCCCCTGCTTCCCTCTCTAGTGCAACAGATTTCACATTAATAAAAGTGTAAAGGTTTAAATTGCTGTGGTTTTAATTTGCTTTTCCTAGTTTATTTAGGTTTTAGAGAACTGTCATGTTCAATTTCTGTGAGCATTAGTAAAAATTAAAGTGGTATCAAATATTAACAGCATTACTTTGATTAAACTGTTTAGAATGATTTAGCTTGCAGTATTTGTAATAACTAATCAAAGCAATGCTGACTCTAGCTATTTAACAGTTTAAACAGTGTGCTGCTGTTGTCATTGTGCACCAGCTGCAACTGACGGTGAATCCAGTGATAATGAGTCCTTGGGTTCTTGTTTTCTTCGACCTTTGAAATGTGCAAAACATTCAATTAGAGGCTCAAGCACGTGTGGTTAAGGCCCCAGCCACAAATGGAGCCATCGTACACTTGAGCTTTCTGTGTTTTGACTGGCTTACGGTGCAGCAGGCGGACCCAATTGGCACATCTCTGTATTCTAACTCGCTGTTACTACATGCCTGTCGTGGTCCTCAGCACCTGTGATTACAGTAGTATTTAATGACAATGTTGAACTGCAGGCGGCCTTTAAACTGGGCCTGAGTCATCTGCCCCTGGCTGGCGCTGCCCTGGATGCCCTAGAGGAGTGGTCATCCTTCATCCCCCAGCATGTCCTGCAGCCATACTACAGGGAGGTGCTGCCTTGTTTGGATGCGTATCTCCAAACGGCTGGCTCCAACGGTGAGACATTTTGGACGAGGACAGTCCCTGCTCCATATTGCTGTCTGGGGAATTGTCTGTGTGCACTGAGTTCAGCCCAACCCTAGCATTATTCGATGGGGTCAAAAGTGAACGTATAGAAAAATTATTTGTTTCATTGTCTGCTGCAGGAAATGCACATATTTTGCACCCAGTTGTTTGTGCTCCTGAAACCCAAGTGTAACCAGGTGATGTGAATGCACAGCGATTGTGCTTGTTTTTAACAATATTTTTAAATTTTGTCAACCTGGTATAACAAGAACTTACGAACTGCTACCCATCGACGGTAGACACTAACATCTTACTGTTATTTTTAAAATGACTTTTAATATCACTGAGGTTTTTTCTGAAATATTGTGTGCTTGTACAATATTTGTGTGTTTCAGAGGAGGGTCAGAATGCCTGGGAAGTGAGGTGTCTTTCTTCTAGACTCCAGAAGGGATATGGCAAAGTGCTGATGAGACTGCTGAGGAAATCCAAGCATCTGTCCCTGGTGAGGTCCTGGAGGACACGCACTTCTTTTTACATACCAGGTTTGCTGAGGCTGGATTGTGGAACAAATGGCTGAATGAAGATAAAGGATGAAAGGAGTCCGGTTATGTGACAGGACCATTCATTCCAGCTTGTTGTTGTGACTTTTTTAAAAAAAAAAAAAAAAAAAATGATTTTGACACGATGGTACAGTAAGTGACTTTTCAAAACAGTTTGTCAATTTTAAGTGTCTTTCCATTCTAATATCTGGTCACCCAGGGTTCAGTTATGTGTGGATAAGCTGTAATTTTGAAACAGCAGCCCAGGTGGAGAAATAAATGAACTGATCCAGTTTTATTGGGAATGACTTGTAAAGTTCCTTAACACTGCATTGCAATTGATGCCTTATGAGTGGATTTTATATGCAAAATTAGATGTTTCATTCCAGTATGGATTTGGACTCCAGTCACTTTGATCATGGTATCAGGTTTTCAGGAGGCTTTGTGTTTCTTCTAAGGGAGAGGACTCTCCAAGTATTGCAGTGAAATATCGTGTGGTGAGACTTCTGGGACGACTTGGTGGACAGCTGAACAGAAGTATGGTCACAGGTGAGATCTTCTTGTATAGTGTGTGAATGTTTCCTGAATAGTGGATTCCGCTATCCTGAGTTGATTGAGCTGATTGGTTGGATGATGATTTTAAGACGAAAATAAACTTTAGCTCTTAAGAAAGCATAATGTTGCCTTGTAGGTGTGTTTTAAGGTTAAATGGTCCGTGTTTTTTTTTTTTTTTTTGGACTCAGCCATGTCCAGTGAAGAAGTCATGAAAAAGTTTGTGGCCTGGGACTCTGAAAAGAGGCTCAACTTTGCTGTTCCCTTTTCTGACATGAAGCCTGTTGTCTACCTGGATACATTTTTACCACGAATCACGGAGTTGGCCATATCCTCGGCCGACAGGCAGACCAAGGTACGTTCTTTGACTCTCAGCATCCTGGTGCACACTGAAACACATGTGGTTTCACCTTGATTTAGCTTGGTGCTGTTGTCATTGCTGGTGTAGGTGGTGGCATGTGAGCTCCTCCACAGCATAGTCGTTTACATGTTGGGGAAGAGCTCCCAGATTCCTGATGGCAACAAGAGCAGTCCGCCCATGTACCACCTCCACAAGCGAATCTTTCCTGTGCTGCTGCGTCTGGCATGTGACGTGGACCAGGTAAAGGACTGTCAACTTTAGACCGTGAGCTCAAGGAGACACTGTTGTTTCAGTTCCGTGAAGTCTTTGTTGACAGTTGGTGGTCCTTGGAGTTGCTGCTGTTGCTTGTGGACTTGATGGGGTTTTTTTTTTTTTTGTACCTCCCCCTTCTGATGTCATGCTGATGAATATACTGCCAAAATATCTTTTTTGTAGATAATGATACATTCTTTGTTTAGGTGACAAGGCAGCTGTTTGAGCCATTGATCATGCAGCTCATTCACTGGTTCACCAGCAACAAGAAATTTGAGAGTCAGGACACAGTTGCTGTTGTAGAGGCCATTCTGGTAAGTTATCATAGTGAGTAGTTAATAGCCGTTTCTTTTTTTTTTTTTTTTTTTTTTACTACTTATTTTTACCAGAGTGACCTGAAATGTTAAGCTGCTTCTACTAATTTATATTGCTGGGTAATTTTCAGTATCAAGTCAGGGTAAATACTTTGATCAAGGTTGATCCAGTGGGTCAAGGGGTGTTGAATCCAGGGTCTTCTGATTGCCAGGTGACGCCTCTGACTATAGTGCCACCTAGTGCCTCCTGCAAGAGACAGCTAGGTGCTATAGAAATCAGAACGAGCTTTATTGCAAAGTATGTTCACACACACAAGGAATTTGTCTTGGTGACAAAAACTTCCAAAGCACAGACAGAATGACAGTGACAAGACACAGATGAGAAGATAGAATATGTGAATAAACGATAAAAAATATAGAAAAAATATAAAGTACCCAATATACAAAAAAACAGTCATTAGATGTATGTACAGGTATGTTCTATACAAATGCAAGGGAATGTGAGTAAGAGATATGATGTGATAAATAGATATAATTATAAATAGCATTGTGTATTGCACTGGTTTACTTACTCTCTAGGGGGAGTTTAGAGCTGTTCATGAGGTAGATGGCCTGAGGAAAGAAACTTTTTTTCTTGTGCCTGGCTGACCTGGTGCTCGGTGCTTTGTAGCGCCGGCCAGATGGCAAAGGTTCGAAGAGGAAGTGGCCTGGATGTGAGGGGTCTAGAATGATTTTGCTAGCCCTTTTACTGACTCTGGACGAGTACAGTTTTTGGAGAGCTGAGGGGGGGTGTGCCGACGATTCCTTCAGCCGCCTGGACTATCCACTGTAATCTTCTGATGTCTGATTTCGTAGCTGAGCCGAACCAAACAGTTATAGAGGTGCAGAGGACGGACTCGATGACTGCAGAGTAGAATTGCATCAGTAGCTCCTGTGGCAGGTTGAACTTCCTCAGCTGGCGAAGGAAGTACAACCTCTGCTGGGCCTTCTTCACAATGGGGTCTATGTGGAACTCCCACTTCAGGTCCTGTGAGATGGTAGTGCCCAGGAACCTGAATGACTCCACTGTTGCCACAGTGCTGTTCATGATGGTGAGTGGGGATAATGCTGAGGTGTTTCTCCTGAAGTCCAGAATCATCTGCACTGTTTTGAGCATGTTCAGCTCCAGGTTGTTATGACCGCACCAGACAGCCAGCTCTTGGACCTCCTGTCTGTAAGCAGACTCGTCACCATCCCGGATGAGGCCGATGAGTGTGGTGTCGTCTGCGAACTTCAGGAGCTTGACAGAGGGGTCTTTTGCGGTGCAGTCGTTGGTGTACAGGGAGAAGAGCAGTGGGGAGAGCACGCATCCCTGGGGGGCGCCAGTACTGATCGTGCGAGTATTGGATGAACATGAGCGTTTGCTGAAAAGATACATTTTTACATTGTGTTTTCTGTGATCGTGTAAAAATAAGGGTAACACAATGGGTTTAAAATACACAGCTGTTTCTTTAGTAAGGGATTTGTTTGCTTGCTTGGTTATGTATTTTGTCATGTATCCATATACAGCGCTTTAGAGGTAATTTAATTTTAACCTTCTCAACCTGCTTACTAGACGACCTCAACTGTTCTGAACAGTTACACCATCTTTTACTGGCTCTCTGAATGAATTCCAGAGATGTAACGCAATAAAGCAAATATTAGAAGGTAGGGGACAGCAAGTCCTCAGTGTTGTTGTGCATTGTGTCCATGTACTTTGGATGACACGCTTCCTTGTTAGCAGAGTTGTTATTCCCATTATTGCCAACACTCGGTCTTTGCTCCCAGGACGGGCTGGTGGACCCCATCGACAGCACTCTTCGTGACTTCTCTGGGAGGTGCATCCATGAGTTCTTCAAGTGGTCCCTCAAACAAAGCACGTCCAAGCAACAGGAGAAAAGTAATGTTAACATCAAGTCCATCTTCAAACGTATCTACAGCCTGGCCCTGCATCCCAGTGTCTTCAAGAGGTTGGGCGCGGCCTTGGCCTTCAACAGCTTCTACAGGCAGTTTCGGTAATGCATGTTTCCGATGGTGATCACCTGTGTTCTTAACCACCCAGTGCTTGATGGAATAATTAACATTCAAATGTAATATTTACTGGAGTAATTATAACTGCAGTTTTTCTTTGTCATATGTGTAAAGGTTGCATGTTGTAAATGTATCATTTATATTAATGACATGACTGACCAGGGTTATTATGTACAAAATACTTTTTTTAATTAGAAAATTCAATTTATTTTTGTAGGGTGCTCTTCTTACAGTGATAGAGAGCACTGAAGAAAGGGCTAGGAGAGAGAGTACAAAAACATTGTTGTAACAAAGACAAAAAAGGGAAATGCTGAGTCGTTACTGAAAGATTTGTGTTGTGTTTTTGAGTGTGTTTGTCTTTGCAGGGAAGAGAAGTCACTTGTGGAGCAGTATGTGTTTGAAGTGCTGGTCATATTTGTAGAAAGCTTGTCTCTGGCTCATTTGGATGAAAAGGCTTTAGGTAAACTACTGCTGTAGGTTGTGTGTTAAATTTTTTTAAATGTTCTACTGATTTTTTTTTTTTTTTAAAAAAAGTTGGTTGTGCTGTATCCTCCACATTTCAGGAACTTTGCAGCAATGTGGTGATGCCATTGACCACTTGAAGAAGATCATCAAACACATGGCGGCAACCCTCAGTCAGCCCCTCAGAAGACGCATTCCAAGGTTGATATTAATGTGAAACAATTTTTTTTTTTTTTATGTACTTGAGGGTATGCACCTGTTTGTGTAAGTGATAAAAGGTTGTTTTTCTACTTCCCTCAGGGGTTTCTCTCCAGAGCAACACCTTTCCCTGTTGGACGTTGTCATGTGGCTACTGATCCAATGTGGACGCCCTCAGACTGAATGCAGACACAAATGCATGGAGTTGTTTTATGAATTTGTGCCCTTATTACCAGGTGACTAATTTCACTGTTTACAGCAGAGCACAGGAGAATTGTTTTGATTACTGTTTGTTTTCCATTTTTTTTGTTTGCTTGCTTATTGAGTGACGTTCTTCTCTTTCATCTAAAGTCTTTTTTTAAGCCTAACTCTAAATACAAATTAAGTAACTATGTAATTTGAAAAAATAACTCAACCCTTTACCCACTTTACTAAGCAGCAGAATTTCAAAAAGGGAAACTGGGACAGTAAATACTAGTTTAACTGCTTAAGATGAACTGAGTGTTCAGTATTATTTAAATGGTAAAGGCTTAGATAGTAAAGGCTTCTGGCTGCACGAAAACATGAGAAATCTGAACACAAGCATTCCCAAAACTCACATTTTTGTAAGTCCACATGCCTGTTTTTTAATACTAGTTGGTATATTTAAAAAAAATGAGAATATCCCCATTTTATTTAATGTTAAAATGTACCAAGTACCATGAGTTGGTGGTATTTTCCCCTACATTAAAGTAGATTAGTGTATTTTTCTCATACCTCTGCACTGTTTTCATGTCTAGCACTGCTTCAAATGGATATGATGCCAAATAAGTGGAAAGGCTGGATGTTGCCGAACGTCCAAACTGTCGCAGTCTATTAACTGGATGTCTTTTGTCGCTCAGCCAGTGAAGATCTGACTGGCATCTGCTTATCACAGCATTTCGAGGATACAAAGGGTGACTGTCTTGCATTGTGCGGAAGGTGACTCTGCTGTCATTGTTCCTTGTCCCAGGTAACCGAAACCCAGCTCTTTGGCTTGCGGATCTGCTCTTGGAGAAGGGTGTCGGCTTCCTGATCAGCTGCTTCGAGGGCGGCGGCCATGCCAAGGGCTCCTCGGGACTCCTCTCTTGCAGCACCCTCCATGTGCGAGGGCCCTTCAGCCTGCGGGCCACCCTGCAGTGGATGGACATGCTGCTCGCTGCTCTGGACTGCTATAGTACCTTCATCGGGCTGCACTTTCTTAAGCCTCATATGATTCTGGGTGAGCACTGCTTAGCCACGTGGAACTGCTTTGTGAAATGTTGAGAGAGAGACTTCATTTGGAACCTGTTTCTTCCTGCTTGTCCTCCTTCAGACTCCAAAGAAAGGTCAGTCTTCCTGAAAGCTCTTCAGTTCTTCATAACAGAACTGGCCTCGTTGGACATTGCTGCCGTGGAGCGCAATTTGCTTCGTGGGCAGATCATTTCCACATTCAGTCCCAAAGAAAGGGAAGATTACAACTATCTCAAGGGCACCATCGTGGTGCGTCTCATCGAGTTTGTCACCATTGTGCTGGAGAAGTGCCATCAGGACTTGTGGAAGGTATCAGAGTGTTTGAACATGAAGCCATTCCAGCTAACTTCGTAAAGCGGTAGCATGGTACACTACCATTGTTTACGTTTACCATAGTTAAATGTTCCATTTACAACGGAAATGAGATCAGTGAAAGTCCTAATGAGAAAATGGGAATAAAGATGTAGTTCAGGCAGTGAGATATGTGTATAATGCATAATATGCACACAATTATTAGCAATTTCGTATGTAAAGTGGTTAAACGCATGCATTGTTAAATTGTTTCCGGAGTTGGTAAATTGAAGTGGATTCTGCTCTGACTTTGTGTGTATAAGTATGACCCCCTCTTCCTGCTGCTCAAAATAACCATGAAACATGTCTTTTTTTTTTTTTTTCTTTTTTCCTTTTCTTTTCTTTAAAAAAAGCTCCTTGAAAAGGACATCTTCAGTGACTCTTTCATTGACCTTGTGACCATGGTGGTTTGTGAGCCGGCGACCATTGGGTTCAACGTGGCCGACGTGGAGGTGATGACCAACCTGCCAGACGTTTGTGTCCGGCTCATGAAGGCCCTGGTGATGTCGCCATACAAACACCGCTTTGAATGCAGCATCAGGAAGAAGATTTCTCCCCAAAGGTTGCTCAGATGTTTAGAATTTTACCCAGTTTACCTAATCTGACCCATGTTTACTGCCATCTTTCTGAATGTGTAGACTACTGTAAAAATTTGCAGTGAACACCTGACATCCTTCCCTGCTCAGTTTCATATTTTCTCAGCTTTCTTCTGTGTGTGGCTTCCTCAGTGTCGAGCGGCTATGTGCTGTTGACCTCTTTGACCCAGAGGTGAGCGGAAGTCATACTGAACTGGACCAGCTGCTCTCTGCCTGTAAGCAGTTGTGTAAAGCAGGACTCCTTGTTTTTACTTTCAACAGCCAGGTACCCAGCTCTTTTCAGTCTCTTCTTTTTGTTGAAGTAAAGATACAGGGTGGTGTGATCAATAATCATGGTCACTAATGGTGGCTGCACTAGTGACCATGGTGGATTTATTATTAATTTAGTGCAGTAATTACTGCACTTTTTGTGACCCTTGTAAAAACAGGCTGACTTGGACACATCCCTGGGACGCAAGCTTCTCTTGGCTGTCTATAAGGGTGTTGCCCCTAGAGAAGGCAGTGTGTGTCTGCCCTCCATGGACATGCGCAGTCTCAAGCTGGCAGATGGACTCCTCCAGCTGGCCTTGTCTACAGGAGGACAGGTGAGACCCTCCCAGTATGTATGGTAGGATGGGTCCTTCTCAGAGTTATGGATTTTTGAACAATATTTTTTTTTTTTTTTTTTTTTTTTTTTTTTAACAAATCACACACATGACAAGATCGTTAACTCAGAACAATCAACTTAGCCAGGGGGAATAGAGAAAAAAAAAAAAAACAATCCAATAACCGGACATTACATCAAGACCTTCAAAATATTACAATAATAAAGTCTTAACGCCCTTCTTATCACACTCCTCAAGTTCCTGAGTATGGGTGTTATGTTACAAGTTGGCAGACATTGCACGTTTTTATGTGATGAATCAGCCTGGCAGTAAATGTAACACCAGGAAAAACCATTTTTTTCCTCCAGGAATTTGAGTTTGAATTTAAATTGAAACGAATAAAAAGAATAAATGCTTCTGTACTGTGTTTCAATTTATTCTGTGTTTGAACAGGTTTTTACACAACCTGCCTGAATAAATAGGAAGAAACACTATAATTGAGTTTACGTAGAAATATTGTTTCTGCACATTTTTTTTTCCTGAAATACCTTGCTTAATGAGTTCTTTGTGCATTAATTAGGTAGGTCCCCATATGTCTTGATTTTCATTCTGAAATACTAAAAGGTTTAGATGTTCATCTATAGTAAAAATGTCGCACCATATATCTCTTGGTTTCCACGTTATGTGTATGATTAAGATTTGCGAGTAAGTTTTGGGGACTTGTAACAAAAAAGATGTTCCACCAGGTAACTGTTTCTGTGTTCTACAGACTGAGCTAATGATGGAGCTATTGCTAAAGAACATGAAGATGCCCGAGCTGCAACTGGGCACCTCGAACCAGAGCTGTACTACCTTCTCACATGGGGAGTTGTTCTACACTCTCTTTGAGACAACCATCAGCTCCGAACTGCTCAAAAATGCAGATTCCACAGTGCCCGTCCTCATGGCGTGCGCCATCAGTAATACCAGCATGGTGAGATGTCCTCTTAATTCCTGCCAGCATGGTGCTTGAAAGCTAGGCGAGATGTGGAAGCCACTCAGTATTACCACCAGTTTGTTACTGAAGCTAATGTGCGACTTCATCATGGTGCTCTGGGGCAGGTGAGCTCCTTGCTCAACGCGATGCTGGATCACTGTTTCCGTGAGCGAATTCTGCGCAAGAGCCAGGGCAGCAAGTTGGTGGAGAAGCTTCTGGGGCATTGGAGCTCCCTGAATCCGTGGTGGGCCCAAGACACGGCTTGCACGGAGAACAAGATGGCGACGCTGACCCTGCTGTCCAAAGTGCTTCAGGTAGCAGCACACAGGCTCTTTGAAAGCACACGTTGGCTCTTGGTTCTGCAGTTTCTGTGGCCAAAGACAGTTACGTTCTCAATATGGGCTTCTCCCCACAGATTGATGCTTCGGTCTGTTTCCACACTGGACACAAAGCATTTGAGGAGGTATTCAGCACTTACACGTCCATTCTTATGGACACTGTGCTGCCACTCAGTGTCAAGGTGAGCGTTTCAATATTTCCCTATGCCCTTTCCCTTGACCATAAAGGTCAAGTCTCGTGAGCTTTGGTTAGTGGACATAAATTCACTCTTGCGCAATGCTCTTGTGTCCTTAGAGTCATGCTCTGACAATGCTGCCGTTCTTCACCACCCTTCCGGAGGCACCGCTAGCAAAGCTACAGGGTGCCTTGGAGCTGCTGGTTGCGTCCCATTTCCCCATGCAGTCGCATGAGTTCACCAAGGGCTCCCTGGACTGCAACAATTACCTTGATTGTGTTAAGAAGGTCCATAACCTGTGTAACTGCTTGTTTGCCAATCAGCTTTAGTTTTCACATGAAATATTTTGTTGCATAGTATTTATAAGCCTTATTTCCAGTGTCATTTGCATTCTGCTGTGTTCAGTTTTTGGACGCCCTGGAGCTTTCCCAGAGTCCGATGCTGCTAGTCCTGATGGCTGAAGTTCTTTGCCGTGACCAGAAGCACATCATGGAGGAACAGTTTCAGATGTGTTTCAAAAGGATTGCCAGCAGGTGAGGTTGAGAGAGCTCAGATGGTCTCATGTCACAGTTGGGATGGAGAGGAGTCGACTTTTCCCAGTTCACATTTTTAGTGGTAAAAAGCCCTAATGATGAGTCTTCCTCTTAGTGTTGTCCTGACTGTCTGGTGTTTGTGTGTCCCACTCTCTGGCACTCAGACCACATTGCGATAGGCAGGTGCAGCTGCTCACTTCCGTGTTCCAGGGGCTTCAGGTGGGGGAGCAGCGTTTCTCTGCCGTAAACCAGGCCACTCTGGAGCGCGTTCTACTGCCGCTCCTGCTGCACTGCAGCCCCGACGCCCTGCGGTGCTTCTTTGCAGCCACCGTCACTGACATCGTGGCCGCCTTGCAAAGTCGCTTCACCAAGGTACCCGGCGCACAGAGGCTTCCTCTCGTGATTAATTCCGATACACTGACTGCGTGTTGGGTCAGAATGAATCATATGGTTGGAGAGACATCACTTGTCTCTCTCTGTGTTTTAATGTGGAGAAATGTAATGTTGCTGCTACATGCAATAATACACAGGGAAAGATGTTCAACCCCTCGTGCGAAAATCAAGGGGGGCTGGACACAAACCAGCCATGCCACCAGTATTCCATCCCTCCCAAAACCCCACATACCCCTCACCCCCCCCACCAAACAGTTCCCTCCACTTTAAAAAAAAAAAAAAAAAAAAAAAAATCACCATCCTCTTCGCTGGGAGCCACCGCGAGCACTTCGTTGGGGTTGTCAAGTGGACACCTTCCTTCATTGATGTTTCATTGAATTGAGCCCACGACACCTCCAGAAGGCTCAACGGTGAGATCTGGCTTCCCAGACCCACCCCCCTTCATGCCCACAGTGCCATCCCAGCGACTCCACCCACCAAAAGACCTCCCACCCCAGCCATACATCGACCACCAACAAACCAACCAACACACCACATCAGCATATGGAGGTGACAACAAAACTCAAACCATTGATGTTCACATAGGCAAGTACTCCCCACTCAAGTGTGCTTCCCCCAAACACCCTGATGCCTCCTCATCCACAACCACTGACTGGATCTTTCTGCTACCTCTGACAAGCCTTTAATGGCTGCTCTTAACGACTGACCCCTAAAACCAAACTCCAACAGCAGCGACGTGGTTGATTTTGCAACAAACCCTCTAGTACCGATCTCCACCGGTCTAATAACGCACTGCCAGCCTCGCTCCCTCACCTCACCAGCCAACTCAGTGTACTTTAGTTTCTTCCTCTCAAAGGCATCTTCCAATGAGTTTTCGAAGGGTATTGTTAATTCAATGAAGTACACTATCCGTGCGCCCTCGGAGTACAGCACAATATCGGGTCTTAATGCCGTGACCGCAATGCACTGTGGCATCTGCAGCTGTTTTCCCACGTCCGCTACCAACTTCCAGTCTCGCACTTCACCCCACTTAAAACACGTACCGCCGCGTCCACGCGCGTGGCATGCAACGCTCTCCTCCTCCCGCACAAAAGAAATTACCTTATTTCTCCTGCAGCGCGGGAGTGAATTGACTTCAACCCACTTGTTCTCCAACAAGCATGCCAAGGATTTTAGCACTTCATTATGCCTCCAAGTATATCTTCCCTGAGATAAACTAACCTTACATGCGGACAAAATATGCCTCAAAGAGGCTATACCACCACACAAGCTGCAAGTCGGCTCCGTACCTACCCAGCGATTAAGATTCTGTGGAGTAGGGAGAACATTGTAGGTGGCTCCGATGATGATGCTATTATAAATGTGACTCGAAAGATTTAAAAAACCCAGAATACAAAAATGCTTGTAGCTTTCCGCATCACCTTTAATTGAACATTGTGGTGATAGGACCCTTCCCGCGATCCCTTTCCATGCCGTGCAGAGTGTATTAGGTATGTTGTGTTAATGGTGATGAGGTACTGGGGCCGGTTACCTTGTATGTGTATCTGCCGTATTTGGTTGCTCACCACCAGTATGTTCCTGTTACACCTCAGGTGCTCTGTAGGGTTGTGTGTATTTTGCACAACAAACTAGTGGTTTGTTCCTGTGAAACACAAATAAAAGAGCAAACAAGTACAAACCTTAGCACCCTGAGTCATCTACTTTCATGTGTACCGTATCTGCATATTTTAACTACAGTTCTGTCTGTGTGCACCTTATGGGGAGTTGTAAAGACATTACTTGAAAATCCAACATATTTACTTTTGAACGTGGTGGGGTCTTTGTCAAGAGCCGAATATGCCGTTGAATAGGAGTGTTGCTTGCTCACGCTCGGCTCATAAGTGATCGGTGACACCGCTATAAACTGGTTCCATCAGCCATATTAAGTACAGCAGCACTTGGATCTATAATTGGCTGTTTTTCAGTCCAACGAGACACTGTTCGAGAGCCAGGTGATGAAGAAGGACGGCTGTTACAAGGTGATGGAGGTCCTCTACTCGCGCCTCCCCAAAGATGAGGTTTATTCCAAGGCGTCGAAAATCAACGAGGCCTTCAGTGGAGGTCGTTCCGAGGGCAACGAGTTATCAAAGATCATGCTCAAGTATGTAATGTGTGCTGGTTGAGGAAGGAAAGAGCTGTTCCTTTGGTATTTTCATCTTGAAAAATCTCAGGCTTACCCAATATTTTGAAGTCTGTAACCTTCATTTTGAAGGTATCAGTTGTATGGAACAGAGTTTTATTCGTTGTTTCTGTTAAAAATGTACTTTGCTTGTGACAGCAAACCAGAATCAGCATAAAATGATTCTGATGACATGTTTATGGCTATGTGTGGTTGTTTTATTAACAGTAGATCATAATAGATTGACTCCTTTGTGAAGGTGCTGCTTTGAGGCCTTCACAGAAAACATGGTGGGTGAGACGCAGCTCCTGGAGAAAAGGAGGAGGCTCCACTGTGCTGCATACAACTGCGCCATCGCTGTTGTTGCTTGCTGCTTCAACGAGACCAAGTTCTACCAGGGCTTCCTGTTCACGGAGAAGCCCGACAAGGTGAGAGCTGCACTGCCCTTTCACGTTAGCACATCTCCTGAGCAAACTGCGGGCAGCATGGACAGAACAGTGACAGCCTGGGATAATGAGAGGAGGCTCCTTGTCTCATTCACAGCTGACATTTTGCCTCCCTCAGTATCAGTAAATTGTCTTCTCCCTTTTTCCAGAATCAGTTAATTTTTGAGAACATTGTCGACACTCAGCGAACATACAGATTTCCAGTGGAAGTTGAGGTAAAGTTCTTTTCTTTTAACTTGTTCCTTTTTGTTTTGGTGTCATTTACAGTTCCTCTACTCCAAACACTAAATACAGCTAATATTCAGTTCAGCTCAATTTATTTTTATAGAACACAGGCAAAAGGGCAAAGAAACAAAAAATAACTTGATTACAGACTAGTGTAACATATTATCCATGCAGTTATTAAAGCTGTAAGTATGGCTTCAGGCCACAGAGAAAATGAATGAAAAACTCTCAACTGAAAAGCAAAGCAGAAAAAAACTGTGGAGGTCTAGCTGCTAGTGGCTTCCCTGCCTCCCAGCATTGTAGATGAAATAAGACTTCTAAGACAACTAATAATAATATTGTTGCTGTACGGTAGCTTGATTTCCCAGTTCATCAAGGTGCGTCTTGTCCATCATGGCAGTTGGTCTTCATCTTCAGTCAGCATGGGATGCTTCTGTAACGGCCGGCCGGCAAGCTTCCTCAGCTCTTATTGTAGGAAAACAATGCTGAACAAGAAAAAATTTAGTAACTTACACCTTAAAGAAATTAGACAGTTTAATACAAAGGTGGGGAAAAACATAAACACAGCTAAGTGGAATTCAGTTCTGTGGTGATATGTCTCAGTAAACATAAGTCTTAAGTGTGGATTTGAAGACAGAAACAGGCAGGGCATTTTTGATAGTAACTGGCAAAGTATTCCACAGTTTAGGTGCTCTGTAGCTAAAGGCACGACCTCCTACTGAGGTCTTATTGATCACAGGTACTTTAAGGTAACCTGCATCCAATGAACAGAGATCGTCCTGAGATAAAAGAATCAATAATTTCACAAAGATAAACTGGACTAATGCCATGTACTGCCTTATAGGTCAAAAATAGGATTTTATAATAGACTCAGTGTGACCGGGAGCCAATGCAGTGATTTCCGTACTGGTGTTGTATGTTCAAGCTTCCTAGTTCTAGTAACAATTCTCACAGCAGTGAAAAATACTGCAAGTACATACTGTATTGAAGAGTTTTGAAAAATAAGACATTTACTCTTTTCCTCAAGGTTCCTCTAGAAAAGAAGAAGAAATATGTAACCATCCGGAAGGAAATGACAGGCGAGCATGGAGGTATGATTGAGTGCTGGAGATGTGTGTACTCATTTTTGCATGCACACATGCACTCACACTCATTGGTTATTACCTTTCTAACTATCCTTTCAGAAGGACCTCAGTACCTGTCCTCACAGTCCTGCATGGACAGCAGTCTCAGTGAGGAAATGAGCCAATTCGACTTCTCGACTGGCGTCCAGAGTTTCTCCAGCAGCTTCCGAGCTGCAGTGAACCACACATCAGCCAACAGGAGCCTGGTACACATGGATTCTCTCACACGGATTCCACAAGTAGGATTTGTCAGCCTTGGTGATGTGTTTTTGTATGAAAGAGCTCTGATACAATGGGCCTTTTTTGTGCTGAGCATTAGGAGCAGGCAAAGATGGTCTCCCATGATGAAACAGTGGAACTGGAGATGGATGAGCTGAACCAGCATGAATGTATGACAAGCATGACAATGCTGCTGAAGCACATGCAGAGGAATAACATCACACCCAAAGTGGAGCAGGTGTGGAATATGCTGTGTACAATCATTAAGCTTACTGTATACAAATATAGGTAGCAGTATTTTATAATATATATTAATACCAGTTCTATGCTGTGTATAATCATTAACCTTACTATGTAGAGTAGTAATGTAATAATGTTGGTATATGTCATAACAATTTATTAATTGTAATAATATGCTATGTGTACTTTGTTGCACACTGGCCATAATGATGCTCTATAAAAATGCATTGAAACTTACATTGCATATCTTTAAACGTTGTGCACCCACGCAATTTTTAACCAGTACACTGAAAACAGGAAAAAAAAAAGGAAATGGTCAATCTCTCATTTCATTACTTTTAATGGCAACTGTGAAGAGATAGAAGAAACACTTGAAGCTGGTTAGTCTTACGATTGTGAAACTAAGTATTGATTCTTGGGTGCCAGTAATTTTGTTAGTTTTTTCTCTACAGTGAAAATGTTAAGCTTTAAAATGTTTTTTCCATTAATCTCATTTTTGTCAGTGAAAGTAACAAAATGAGAAGGGAAAACATTTCTTTTTTCGTGTTATATGTTAAGAAATTATAAGACATTGACAATTGCTTGGGTGCCAATAAATTTGACCACAAATATGTGTCATTCCCTGCTCAGAGCAAACAGTTACTGAAATTGGATGTGTGTGTGGCTGTGTGCGTGCATCTTGTCATCCAGATTCGTTCATAACGCAGTCCCTTCTTGCAGGGCTCTTTTCCTAGTGATCTGCCTCCTTGGATGAAGTTTCTGCACAGCAAGCTTTCAAATCCATCGACACAGCTCAACATCCGGCTCTTCATTGCAAAGCTCATCATTAATGCAGAAGAGGTAAATGCCCTCATACACAAAATTTCTTTTGGCGTTTGGATGATGAGGCCACCATCAGCTCGGAATTGTTTGGGTGGGGCGCAATCTTGGTTTTTTTTTTTTTTTTTTTGCCCCCCCCAATTTTGTCTGTGCCAACATTTTGATGATTTTCATTGTTTTTATTTTTAATTACATGATGTGGCCAGCTTTGTTTGTGTTTAAATGTTCTTGGAGCTGTATGTCACTTTGGAGAAAAGTGTTTGCTGATGGAATAAATGTAAAAATAGTGGCCTGAAAAAAGTCTTCACAACATGCTAAGGGTGCTGATAGCGGGGGTTCCATGCCAGTTTGACATTAATTTGAAGAGCTCTGTTTTGCAGGTGTTTCGGCCATATGCCAAATTCTGGCTGGGCCCCCTCTTACAGCTCATTGTGTGTGGAAACAATGGCGGAGAGGGGATCCACTACATGGTCGTGGACGTCGTCGTTACAGTTCTCTCGTGGACAGGCCTGGCCGCACCCAAGGTTTTCTTTACCTCGCCATGTGTAAAACGTTTTCTTTCTTCAAAGTGTTTAGACAATGTACAACTGTATATCAGCTCTTACGATTTTTCTTTTTCATGTCTCGCACAATAATGCAGATGCCAATGTTTGCATGTCTCCTGCTTCAGGGGAACACCAAGGATGAAGTTTTGGCCAATCGACTTCTTGAGTTCCTCATGAAGAACTGTTCTCATCAAAGACGAGCAGTTTTCAGACACAATCTGGAGATCATCAAGACCGTGGTGGAGTGCTGGAAAGACTGTTTGGTGGTTCCCTACAGGTCAAATAGACAAGTGTTATTGTTGTACACCTTGCCTCAAATTGGACTCTTTTAACATCTGAATAAAGCAAAGCTCAACAAATGTAACATCTGTAAAATTCTATATTCAATAGGTTTAACATGTGAATAATTGAAACCTTACTTCAAAATCAAAAGGCCATTTTTTCCTGTGTTTGCATAGTCTGATGTATGAGCAATTTGCGGGAACAGACCTCAACAGCAAAGACAACTCAGTGGGGCTGCAGTTGCTTGGCATCATCTTGGCTAATAACCTCCCTCCTTATGATGCCATGTGTGAGATAGAGCAGGAGAGGTAAAGACAGGTTCATTTCTACATACAAATTATTATTATTATTATTGTTTTTATAGTTACAACTAGTAATGTTGTGCTTGTTTGCTTTGCATTAAGTGAATGTTTTCATTTCATTCAATTTTAGGTACATAAGGTCCTTAGTCAACAACCTTTCTTTCATAAGATTCAAGGAGATCTACTCTACAGCTGCAGAGATCATTGGCTGCATGATGCAGTATGCAGCTGAAAAGAATAAAGTATGTCTCCATTTAAAAAAAAAAAAAAAAAAAAATCATGGCTATTTTTGTCATATAAAGGATCATTTAAATAATCTGTCCTATAGCTGAGTAAAAGTTGTTCTCAGGAGTGTCTTGTTTTTGACCAACGTCATTCTTTTGTCCAAAATAAAGAAATGTCTTCATCTGCTGGCATTTTGACAGGCAGTATCTTAACTCGCTTCTACAGTCCCTGTGTTGAAACTGGTGGTATTTAAGGACCATGACACAACTATAAAGTAATTGTATAAAATCTAACAGAGGTGAAACATCTCAAAGCCATAAGAACTAATCCTGAAAGAGTCAAATTTTAGGTTCTCAGGTATTGGCCACTATACATCCAGTGATCAAAAATATCTTCATGAGTCTCCCCCCCCTTCTTGGTGGGTTTCTTACCAATACTGTAATCATTTGTTTTGAAGGAGTTCACTGGGCCCTTGGTTGATCTTACTGCTAGTAAGCTAATGGATCTCAAGAAGAATGACAAGGATGACCTATTTATATCTTGCTTGAGTAAAATCTGCAGACACTACCCTCCTTTCATGGATCGGTAAGATTTCATGGTTTGATCTTAAATACTTTTCTGAAGAAGGATGTCTTCTAGTCCTTACCCGTAGGAATGCTCTAAGTGCTGTGTGCATAGTCTTTACTCAGAAGAACCATCCAGAAATGCTGGTTACCATGCTTTTTATGTAACCTCTGAGCTGCTCCTTGGCAGGTTTGTGCACCACGTGTTCTTCCTGTTGCCAAAGATGCATGGAGTGTTAAAGATCCACTGTCTGGAGTGTGTATTTAGCCGGGCCACCGAGATCCCACACGTTTACCTGGAGCTAAAAAGAAAGGACTTCCTCCAAATGATGGGGCACAGGTTAGTCCTACAGCTAGCTTGATGTACATCAGCTGTCATTCTAGTTTTGTTCTTTAAGTTGTTCACCTCCACCTTCTTACAGGGATGAGGCAAGACAAAGAGTCTGTTTGGACATTGTCCACAAGATCCTGTCAGTCCTGAAACCAGAAGAGCTGCGTGAGATGTTGGGTTCAATAACTTCCTTCATCACACATCCATCCCCTGTGTGCAGAGAGAGAATGTATGACATTCTCATGTGGATCTATGACAACTACAGGTGATCTTGTACCTTTGCTTCAAATCTTTCATATCTGTCCTGAACCACACTATCGTTATTAATGGAATGTGTTTCATGCATGTTTAAGTGACAAAGAGAGCCAGTCGGACTGCACCTCCCTAGAAGTGTTCAACGCATCGAAGGAAACTCTTGTACAGGGCCTTGTGGATGAAAGCCCAGGTCTCCAGTAAGTGCAAAAGTGTTGATTTATGTCGGTCATTTTTGTGCTCAATTTATTCATAAAATACTGCAGCTTTGCAACCTACTACTTATTTATTTTCACCACAAATTCACAATCAATAAAAGGTGGAAAATAGTCATCCCTTGGTTCCATTTACATTTATTCATTTAGCAGACGCTTTTCTCCAAAGCAACGTACATCTCAGAGAAAATACAATTTGTTCATTACATTAGGAGAAAGAGACGTAGTTGCAGACATGTGATTAAGTAAACCTAGTTTTTCTTTCCATCTTATGCACCGATGTTCATTGCACGAGTAGCTGCGTAAAACTCAGGACGAGTAATCCTGATCACCTTCCTACATTTTTTTTTTTTTTAAAGGTACACAAACATTTACATACAGTATGGGAGTAGCAGCTATATAAATGCTTCTCTGGGTATAATCATAGAGTCAAGGTGCGTGAACATTTGCACCATACATGAGCTTGAGTGATCGTGGGCAAAGTGAGTCTGGAAAAGTTGAGTTTTCAGATCCTTCTTCAATATAGACAGAGTTTCAGCAGTTCTGGTTAATTGCCACATTAGGTTTAGTAACATTGGGTACATCTGCAACAAGCTGAAGGTGCATTAAAAATGCATTTGTTTTCCTGCCCTTACATGTCAGTAGGTTTGTGTTTGCTCTTTAGTGAATACCTGTGGTTTTGTTTGACTGTTCTCTGCTTTACAGGCTGTATGTGAGGAACTTTTGGAGCCGCGAAAGCTGTCTGCCGACGGCAACTGCGGACCGTTTGCTCATGGTGTTACGCTCCCTGTACTCCAGTAAAATCGAAGAGCACTTCCTCAGCTTGGCTACCGGCCTGCTTCTGGAGATGACCAGTCGCAGTCCTGATTACACTCGTCCAATGTTCGAGTATCCGCTTTCTGAATGCAAGTTCCAGGTCAGCAGTGGCCAGTTGTAACAAGCTTTTTGAGTTTTGGTGAACTGGCCCTAAAATGTGGCCAAAAACAGCCACTTTTACTGCAGATCATGAGTAACACTTCCTAACTGTCAGTTGAAGTCTTCGGGAGATGTCATTGGTTGTTGTCAGCTGTCAGTCATTTCTAGGGAAATGGCAAAGCATGAGCATTATCAACACCTGTCCGCTGTTCATATTGTTGCACTTTAAGGACCGTTGGCTTTCAGCCACAGCTTTTCCCAAAAAGAGCCTGGGAGAATTTGTTACAGCTCAGTTTATTGAGAAACTCCATATCCTCATATTGAGTCTCCATTAAACATAAGATACTTCATTGTCACTGTGTGCAATACAATGAAATTCTGTGTGGCAACTCTCATGAACAGCAGCAGAAAGAACACTTGAGACAAACAAATGAGTAAATGAGTTAAATAAGAATTAGATTCAACTTTGCTGTTCTCAGTTCTTAGCGTTTGACGGTGGATGTGGGGGAGTAGTGGAGGCGACGTTGGGCAGTGAGGGTGTGATGGAGGCCACTGCTTTGGGAAAGAAGCTGTTCCTCAGTCTGTTGGTACGGGATTTTATTGTCCTGAACTGTATGCCAGTTGACAGAGGCTCAAACGGGGAGCGACCGGGGTGTTTGGTGTCCTTGATATGAACGTTTCATGGTGTTAACACACCACACGTGTTGTATGTAGGGTACACAACATGTGCAAAAGTCAGTAATTATAATGTATGGCACTACATGACCGTGGGACGGTTGGTAGTGTAGCGTACAGCGATTAGGAGTTGTAATCTGAAAGGTTGTTAGTTCAAATCCTGCTCGCCCTGCTGCTGCAAGACACTCACCCTGAACTTTGGCTAGTTATTTGCCATCGAAGGACACGAGTCCAAATCCCACTCCTGCTGTACTACCCCTTGCAAGGCACTGACTCTGAACTGATACAGTAAAACTCTTAAGTGTCTTATTGTGAAAAACTGCCATTGTAAGTATGCTTTGACAAGGGTTTCTTCCACATAATACAACTGCTAATAGCAAGTGGACTTTGTTTTTTAAATTTCTTTTGTATTTATATCCTTGGTCCTTTTCATCTGTTTTCCTGGCACAGCAATTTAAATTTACTTCAAAGATACATCAGTATGTTTTCCCAGTGAGTTAAAGTTGTATGTTGATGTTGTCAGCATTGCAAGTGGTTCAGGGCATTTGAAAGCCTAATTTTTGCATAGTTCGGACCTAGAACTTTTTTGCTTTTGCTGGTTCTACTCGAATAGATGTTTGGATGAGCACTTCTGCTTGTGTTGTCGTCTGTTCAGGTCACTTTGTTTTTCGGAGAGCGCTCTTCTCATCGCAGTACGACACTGCTATAGAAATTAAGTTGTAGTGCAACCAAAGACAAATATGGACAGTGCTCTTCAGGGAGGCAAGGAAACTCAAATCAGACTACAAAGAAGGAGAGAGAAGTACTTTGTACTCAGTACCTTTTACTTGAGTATTATTTTTGACTTTTCTGTCCCTGTGCTTCATGCAGAGAGGTGTACTTTGTTTCTGAACCTGTAGCCCCCCCCCCCCCCCCCCCCAGATTAATCTGATCTGCTGGGCTCTGGTGCGTTTCCTCACCCTACTTACTGTTGTCCTACTCCAGGACTATGTCATTGACTCCAACTGGCGCCACCGCAGCGCAGTCCTCACACCCATGTTTGTGGAGACGCAGACCAGTCAAGGAAGTGCAAGCTTCCAGTCTCAGAGTGGACCTGCGTCCTCTGGTGGGCCTGCGGCCGGTCCTCTGAGAACGACACAAAGCTCGCTGGAGTTCACTCCGACGCAGACTGCAGGTACCACATGGCCACCTCTTATGGCTACTTGTGCAAATCGGTGTGAACTCGGAGTAAATGAAAGGGCGTTCTGTTTCCTGTTCCCTGGAAAAAGGAAACTGAAGATTGCGGCGTTCGGATTTAAAGGAATTTACTTGGTCCGTTCGCAATGTGAACATGTTGCTTTCTTTGAGTTTGTAGGATAATGACATAAATGTGTGAAATAGAGTAGCTTTAAGAAACACAGGGACAGGTAAATGGTTTGTTTTTTTTACATGATCAGTTTCAGGTAAGCGCTCGTCCTACAACTGGCTCACGGGCAGAAGCGTCGACACCCTGAGCGAGTACCCAGTGCAGTCCTTCTCCTCGGAGTCGTCGTCCTCTCTCGTGGCCTTCGGAAGGACTAACGGGCAGCAGTTGACGAGAAAGTCTGTGGGTGCCGAGTTCGGCACGAAGCAGCTTGTCGCTGGTGACATTGGCAGGGAGAGCAAGGCGAGAGGTGCGTGTGTGTGTGTGTGTGTGTGTGTGTGTGTGTGTCTTTTTGTATGTCACTAATGACTGCTGCAACATCCCACATCTTGCTTTTGTCAGCATAGGTGTAATGCAACGCTACATAGTTACATGTATGTGTACTTATTTAGCAGGCGCTTTTCTCCAAAGCAACTTCCACTGAACTCTATGTAGTGTTATCAGCCCACACAACTTCCACACACTATTCACTGCACTGACTTATACTGCTAGATACACTACTTACAATGGGTCACTCTTCCATACATCAGTGAAACACATTCTCTCTGTCACTCACGCTATGGGGGAACCCGAACAGCATGTCTTTGGTGTTCATTGGAAGTCGCTTTGGAGAAAAGCATCTGCTAAATAAATAAATGTAAATGTAATGGAAACACATCTTACCTCCTCACCTGTTTATACACGAAGATCATGGTCCAGAAAAGAGGACTAACTTCAATCAAACCTTTGTTTTAGTCGCAAGTGAGCAGCAGGCAGACATCTTGAGGCTGAGGAGGAGGTTCCTGAAAGACCAGGAGAAAGTTAGCCTTCATTTTGCTAAGAAAGGGATCCAGGAGCAAAGACAAGAGAAGGTAAGAAGGTGACCCATCCGGGGGGGAAAAAAAGGAAAGTTTACTAGTGACGTGCAGGTTGTCCTTCCTGGACTGAACATGAGCATCTAGCTCCTTGATGGAGGAAGAGCTGAGCTGAAGAGGGTAGGGAGGACCATTCCTCTCTACCTCTGGAGACAACCAGTATTTGCTATATGTTAGATGTTTTTTGTGTGTAAAATTTGTACCTGCCTATAATACTGTACGTGTTGACTAGAGTATATATATACACACACACACACACACACACACACACACACACACACACAGTACAGTAATGGTGAAGAAAAACAGAAACACAGGATAGCAAACGTAAGGGGGGACGTGAGGGGTTTTATTTGCTCTTAGTGCGAGGAAAAGGGGTGACAGGGAACAGGGAGCATGGGGCTTCATGCAGGTCAGGGAGGCAGGGAGCCTCGGGTTGGTCCGGACGCCGCCGGCATCATCTTCGGGTTCGTCTCTGTCTCTTGGGATTCGTTCTCCTCTTCCATCTCTTCCTTCTACTGCCAGTCGCCGGGGAAGAAATAGGAAAGGTTATCAGCCCCAGCTGTGGCTCCTTTGCCCCAGTCTCTGCCCCCTTCCTGGGCAGCCTCGGCATGCTACACCCTCGTAAGCCCATGGTGACTTGGGGTTAGAGCATCATTTGAGAACTCTTATTTTAAAATGTTTCATTTCACTTCCATTAACCAAAACAAACATACACTGTACGGAAAATAATTGTTAATCATCTCAATCACTGCCAGTTTTTAGCTTTGGAAAAATCTGACTTGTGTAGCTAAGCAAAATACTGAATGATTCTCTTTGCTTTTGTATTAAATTTTATATATATATATATATATGTTATATATAGAGAGAGTAAACAGTACAAGAGTTATTACACAACGAAGAGCAATTTTAAGGTCTCAAATATGCTTATTCATAATTTTTTGTCCTCATGACTGGACATTACACCTTTCCTCAAAGAAACACAGAACTACAGATGATTCCAGATTTGGACACATTCTCGAAGCTCACTCATCACTCCCTGTAGAAGTAATACAAACATAACATATATATATTTCCTGAAAGCTTGACTCCGATTCTGCTGTTCTTACTGCATTCCAGACATTGTGTCTTCAACGCACATTTTGCCTTTAGCTTAGCTCTAGAATCACCAGTGTGAATGTTCAGGCGCTATGAATCCACGCTGCAAGACCGTGAACTGTCGATATTTTATTGACCTAGTTTTTCAAATGTTAAAAATGAATTCAGAAGGTATGTAGTAACATTACCTTTTTGTATTCATCACTAAATTTCATGTCTAAAGTCAAAAACAAATGTACATTTATTTCTAGGAAGGCTTCTGCATCTTACTGTGCAATAGTAAGTTCATAATGTGTTAACAGTGCAGTAACTGGCCACTTACACATGAGATGTCCATGTTTGAGATTTCTTTCAGCCTCGTCCTGCAGTAGACACCTGTGCCTGGTGTTTTCTGATCTACAGGAACAAATAGCGGATTGGAGGCTCCAGAAAGAAGCCAAGGTGACCCTGTATCGCAGCTACCGCCTGGGAGAGTTACCCGATATCCAGATTGAACACAGAAGCATCATTGCCCCCCTGCAGGCCCTTGCTCAGGTTAGACCTTGGACAAGTTCCCTACTGTATGAAAGAAGTGTAGTGAGGGTGATGTTGGCCTGCAGCGTAATGGCAAATGGCGGTGTGTCCGTGTAGAGAGACACGGATGGCTGGTGCCAGTTTAAATACTGCACAACACTGTGTGCTGTATCACTCTGTTCGTACATTGGAGGAAAGAGACTTAAACATCATTTACACAACTGGGTCATTTTTACTAAAACAGCTTTAGGGTAAGTGCTTGCTCAAGGCTCCAGCAATAAGAGTTGGGATTCAAATCTTGGGGGAACATTCATGTCATGTATCCAGCCACTGTTTCTAATTTAATTCCCTTAAGTTTATATTGCTTTAATGTCATTTAAGTGACTTGGGTCCTCCTGTTGACTCTCCTGCAGAGAGACCCAATCTTTGCCAAGCAGCTCTTCAGTTCCCTGTTTGCTGGGATAATGTTGGAAATTGAGAGCTCTAAATCGGCTGCAGAGAGAAAGAGTACCAATGAAGAGCTGCTGCAGGACATGAATAACTTACTGAGCAAGAGTGTTGTTTACTTCCCCCCCTTTGTAGCCTGTGTTCAGGTAAGAATTTCTTTGTACATGGACATTTAAATGAATGAAATAAGTTGATAAGAACAAAAAGGATTAATAAGCAGGGTATGTTCAAAACGGTCAATGATGTTCCAGCCTTTGGAGAGTTGGTTTCTCATAGATATAAATGGATGTGTGCATTGATCATTTGGAAAAGCCCATTTTTTCATAGTGTTGAAGAGGAGGAAGTCTCTGGAAACCACAGTATTTCCGGTTGGCTGTCCTACACAACTCCAGATTGCGACTGTGGTCTGGATGACATCACACACTGACCCCACGTGTGAAACACACATGGCATACAGGATGTGTGTACTGATTCCCAGCCCCATTCCCGTTTCCAGCCCCGACACGTCCTGTGTGACACTACCCAGTGCTCACAAGCACACTAAAGTCTCCTCCCACCGTACTGCTCATGACCTCCGTTTGCACAGTCTCTCCGCTCCTCCTCAGCATCCATGCTCAAGCCCATCCACAACATCTGAGCTGTGTTGAGCAACACGGGCAGCCTTCCCAGGGAAAAGGCATATTGCCTGGACTCACTGAAACTGTGCCGCTGTCGCAGCCCTCAGCAAGCTAAGACATCCAGCGATGCGGCAACAGAGCCGTAGACGAGCTGTACAGCAGCTCGGCGTTCACTGTGCGCAAAGCTCTCCAACGGATGTATATGTATATTTATTAATTTAGCAGACTCTTTTGTCTAAAGTGATGTACATCTCAGCAAAAGTACCATTTATGTATTGCATTAAGAGAAAGAGACACAGCTGGAGACACGTGACTCGAGCAAACCTAGTTTGTTGCCTACCACTTGCTGCACCGAGGTTCATCGTTCATGTAGGTGCATAAAACACAGGATAGACAAATCCTGATACCCTCCTACCAATTTTTTTTTTTTAAATTTTTTTAAATAACATAAGATACACAAGCAAACAAAAACAATGCCGGAGTAGTGGCTGAATAAATGCTTTATCTGGTGATGCTCATGAAGTTACGGTGCATGAACATTTACACTGTACATGTGCGTTTAACTTTATTTCACTGACGCAGCTTTGGAAAGAAGCTAATAATAGTAGGCTGGGTAATTTCACTAGTGCAATTTACGGCAAGTACCTTGCTCAAAGGTTCTACAGCTGTAGGTGAGATTCGAACCTTTGGATCTTAAGGCAGCAGCCCTGACCTCTACACTGTCTGCTGCCCAAAGTGTAGAAGTGTGCGTCAAGGTACAACAAAAGAGATGAGATAAGAACAACGAAAAGAACAGTGAAGGAAAATTCTGTCCACTTTGTAAAAACAGAAAAGACCCAAAAAACTTGGTGTTTCTGTGGTGAAGGCAGCACCAGAAGTAGAGAAGATTTGGTTGACAACAGACTGTGTGTGTGTTTATTTTCTAGGACATGAGCTACCACCACAGGGAGCTGCTGCCCATCTCCCCCGAAATCGTGAGCTCCAGCTGTCTGGCCAGTTTGCAGCAGCCCATCGGCATCCTGTTGCTGGAGGAGAATCTGGTGCAGCAGAGGGGACTTCTGGAGGCGCCGGCCGCCAAACGTTCCCGCAGGGAGCAGCCGCCTGATACGACGCGCTGGATCCACCTGGCCAAGTACAGCCTCCTCTTCCTCATTTAGAGCACTTCTTCTCATGCAGAGCCGAGCTATGACTTGCTGGCACTCGTCGTACGAGTTCTCGAAAAAGCAAGCTGTGTGAAATGCACTCCTAATGAGAGAAGTAGACCATGGAAGAATACCTTGCTGGGTACGGGTATATTTTGGTACAAATCCAGTTTGCGACCCTCAGATTGATGAAGCAGAGCTGAGAATGAAAGCTGGATATAATTTTACATTTACTTATTTAGCAGATGCTTTTCTCCAAAGCGACTTCCAATGAGCTCTACGTAATGTTATCAGCCCGCAAACCTTATTCACTGTGGTGACTTACATTGGCTAGATCCTCTTACAATAGGCCACTCATCCATACGTCAGTGGAACACGCACTCTCTGTCACTCACACTCTAAAATTGAAGAGAATCTTCCCTGACTGGGAATTGAACCCGGGCCGCAGCAGTGAGTGCGCCAAATCCTAACCACTAGACCACCAGGGAATATGTGATTTACTGACTGCGGTCACACTCCACATGTCTGCCAGGTCTTCACACTTCAGACATTCCTTTTGTGTCAATGTCACTGCTGTTGTTTTCAATCAGACTGTACAGGTCCCTGGGGGACTATGATGCTGTACGGGGCATCTTCAGTGGAAAGATTGGGACTAAACCCATCACCCGTTTGGCTCTTCAAGCGGAAGCGAAGAGTGACTTTGGCGAAGCTGTGAAGCTCTACAACGAGGTGATGCGGAACATCATGCCATTGACTTTAAAATGAGGGGCTTGTTTGCTATAAAAGCGTCTTTTTTTTTTTTTTTTTAATTTAAAATTTGATGTTAAATGTCATTCTAGGCCTTAAACACAGAGGAGTGGATGGATGGCGAGCCCGGTGACACAGAGAAGGACTTCTGGGACCTCGCTGCATTGGAAGCTTATAGCCACCTGACCGAGTGGAGGTCGCTGTGCTACTGTGCCACGGTCAACATCGACAGCAACTCACCTGTGAACCTGGACAACGTGTGGACCGACTCCTTTTACCAGGTGCCGCAGTTGCTTGCCGTGAAAAGGTTTTTGAAATACTGTGCAGGCTGTGGAGAACCCAGCACTTGTCATGCTAAAGGGTGGGGCTTTCTCATTAGGAGGTGTACCTGCCCTACCTGATGCGCTCCATGTTGAAGCTGCTGCAGCAAGGTGAGCGTGACCAGGCCCTCTTGAGCTTTGTTGACAGTGCGATGAAAACTGAAGAGCGGAAGAACGTGATGGAAACGCACTACAGTCAGGAGCTCAGCCTGCTGTACATCCTACAGGAGGACTACGACAGAGCCAAGTACTACATCAATAATGCCCTGCAGGTCTTCATCCAGGTCAGGACCTGAGCAGTAGAAGGAGTGTACTATCCATGTTGATCAAATTTAATTAATATTTTCTATTCTACTTAGAGCTACTCAACTATTGATGTGCTGCTCAACCAAAGCCGCCTGGCAAAGTTGCAGTCGGTTCAGCCTCTGACGGAGGTTCACGACTTCCTTCATTTCATCTCAGGAAGTGGTGAGGTTTTTAATTTTTTAATTTTTAAATTGTTCTTAAGTGAGCAGCACGCTGCCAGAGCAAGTAGTGCTGCCACCTCACAACACCCGGGTGGTGGGAGAGAACATGGGTTAGATTCCCCACTCAGTCTGTGTGGAGTTAGGATGTTCTCCCTGTGTCTGCGTGGGTTTTCTCTGGGTGCTCTGGTTTCCTTCCACAGTCCAAAGAAATCCAGTTCAGGTGAATTTGTTTCTCTAAGTTGCCCTTAGTGTGTGTGTGTGTGTGTGTGTGTGTGTGTGTGTGTGTGTGTGTGTGTGTGGCTACCCGGCGATGAAATGGCATCCCATCCAGGGTGCAAACCCCCCCCCCAACCTTCCGCCCATTACTTCTGGGGTAGGCTCCAGTTCACTTTGACCTTGCTCTGGACAAGGGGTTATTGAAATTGAATGGATGTTCCTCATTGGTGGGTTAGGTTGTCAGTGCAGACTTCCATGGCGTCCCGTTGCAAAAAGATTTATTTTAAAATTAACACTTAATTGCCTTTAATTTATGTAAGTAATAAATGGAGCATTTCTGAGTCTGTGAAGTTTCAACTGCTTCCCCCCCCCCCCCCAAACATGCAGAATTCCTCTTACTGTTTCCCTTTTTCTGTTTTACATAGAAAACTGTATATCTAAATTATTTCCACTGTTTTAATAACACTTAAAGAGGCATCAGGAAAGTTTGTTTTCCAGTATAAAAAAAATACTGAAAGTTGTTGAATGGGAAGAACCATCCAAAACGTGTTTTAATCATTCTCCAAGTGTCGCCACATTCTCTGAAGAGTCTCCTAACAGTCTGGACCAGTCGATATCCTGACGCCAAAATGGACCCAATGAACGTGTGGGACGACATCATTACAACTCGGTATGTCGAGTAGCGTATCGGTCTTGTGGTCGTCATCCATGCTCGTTAACAGGAATGTGACTCTCTGGGTTCTTCATAGTTTCTCACAATTGTAGCCAGAGTTCCTAGTGAAATTAACAAATTTGTCAGTTTACTTTAAAAAAAAAAAAACCTCAAGTGCACATTCCTCTTTTTCCCAGGTGTTTCTTTCTGGACAAGATTGCAGAGAGACTGACAAGCTCAACCCCCGTAGACATGGAAGTGGCTGAGAATGATGGTATAATGCAAGAAGTCAACTCTCAGAAGCCAGAGAACTTGAATGTGATGATTAAGGACTGCAAGTTCAGTATGAAGTTGAGGATGGCTGACAGTGCCAGAAAGCAGGTGACACGTTGAGCTCCTGTATTTCAGAAGGCTGTTAGCATCACAAAGACCTTGGCTTACTTATTGTGCCTCTGATAGCTGGTTCAGCACTCTTGTCACTGCGTGAGCAGAATTCTCTATGAAAATAAATGGAATTGAATCTTTGCACCCAACTGTGTGGGCTTGACATCAAGAACTGTGAAAATGTTTGCATTTTTAACAATTATATATAAAATAATGTCATGTTTTACAATAATTGTTGTTTCTCACACTTGTAATAATAATTACTTCAGAATAACTTTGCGCTGGCCACCAAGCTGCTGAAGGAGCTGCACAAAGAGGCGAAGACGGAGAGCAGCTGGCTGCAGCGCTGGATCTACAGCTTCAGCCATTTCAACCACAAGCGCAGCCAACACCTAAGTCCCGTGGAGCAGATGACTGCGATGCTCAAGGTGGCGCCACTTC
Organism: Scleropages formosus; assembly: GCF_900964775.1. Lineage (NCBI taxonomy): Eukaryota > Metazoa > Chordata > Actinopteri > Osteoglossiformes > Osteoglossidae > Scleropages > Scleropages formosus. Next base: position 41,105 of record NW_021641046.1, on the reverse strand, counting down.
TCGGTATGGCTTTCAAGTACTGGTATCTGCACTGTGGTGGTCCTGGAAAGCGCTGCCACAAAATCTCTCTTCCATCCTTTCTCGTTCTTTGTGCTGTTCTGCAAAATAATAATATGCAGTGCAATGCAAACATTCTGGCTGTTCTTGAGAGGAGGGAACCATGTCGCTCAGCAAAGTGTTGTCCTCCAACATCCATGCACGGTAAGATGCCTTTTCAACAGCGAAGGTAAACAGTCCCAGGGTTGGAGCAGTTAGTTTGGTACCTGCTCTGGAGACCTTGATTATGGCCCCTAGCTTGGACAATAGGTCTCTTCCTAATAGTTTGACAGGGCAATTATCGCTTAGCTGGAACTTGTAATGTATTTTTTCGGAGTGACCTGGGGTATTCGCTGCAAGGGGTTGTGTTTCAGCCAGGAGCTGGAACAAACCCGTTGCTCCGACAACCTTCGTGAATTGTCTGTTGGTTGGGGTCCCCGGTGCCTCTGCGGGAAACACTTGAGCAGACGTTGTCAGCACTGCGGCTTGAGCCTCATTTTTGGCTTTTTCGGACTTTGGTTTAATAGTGAGGTCAGTCACACGTTTCTGTGCTGTTTTGAGCGCCTTTTCTTTTTCTACAGTCTCCCACTCTCTAAACTTACGTAAGTACATGTCATTACAACAACACCCACTACTCTGATTCCCTTGTAAAATACTTTTTGTCTTTTGGATCAGTGCAGGGTCTAGCGAACCCTCTATCGGCCAGAGCTCTTTTGTCTTTTCATTCCATTTTCTACACTCATTCTTAAATGGCTTACCAGTTTCCTTCTCTACCATTTCCCTGCAATTCTTCTTTTGCCCACTAGGGCCCAATCCCAAGGATCGATTATGACCATGTTTCTGCATTTATCTTTCAAACTCAGTTTCACCATCCGGGTCGTAGACGGGGTCAGGGGTTAAGATATGGACACTATCACCTTGCCCCACGATCTTGGTTTATTATATTATTTTTTCTAATGCAAGCAGCCAACCTACTGCAGTGCACCCTTCGTGCAGGTCAAAGCAGATACTTAGTTGCGAAGTTAATTTGTGCCATACTCTGTCCGAGGACAGTCTGTGGGACAGGCCAGCCCTAAAATTTTATTGGGCTTGGTCACTAACGGGTCTCCTAGGGGAGCGAACGTCCTTCCTTTCTTGGGGTCCTCACGGCTGGTGGATTGTGCCCCGGAAGAGCTTTAGGCAATCCCGGACGAGCCCCCAGGAATCTGTGGGAGAAAAATGAGCCACACGGACAATAGAATATATTCTCTTTAATGCACAGTATACGTTAACGTGGGAGGGTCTCTGTGCAGAGGGTCTCTGTACCGAGGGTCTCTCTGAACAAAGCATACAGCAGTTACTTACACACCTGTTGCGCTGAGGCGATACGCCCCTTCAGTAACTTTCTGCTTTCACGGGCTCGTTCTTTTCCGGGATTGTCCGAGCCTGTGAACCTTATTCTGTTTTCCGCAGTTGACGCAAACACGTTATCTGTTCTGTCTCCAGACTTCGGTCACCGTACCCTGTTTCAGTCTACTTGCGTATGAGAGCCTCAACATAGTCATTTTCTCAGCCAGTCTCTCTTTGTTAATTCCTGCTCCTTGATACAGCGTGCAGCATTACATCTTTCAATTATTTTCCATAAGCACCTACCTTACTGGATACTGCATAGTTATATTTGCTTTTAGCACTAATGTCGAATATTAAATTTTCTCTCACAATGGTCTTGGCAAAGCCTGAGTGTTGCTCTTCATTATGACAACTGAGAGAGTGACAGCTGTGACTCTGTGCACTGCAAGCCAAGGAAAACTGCCTGATTGACATCATGAAAATTTACGATGTTTTAAGTCATTTTTCATCATCACACTGCCCAGGTATTATACTGTACTCTGAAATAATACTTGGTATGATATGCATGGACATAACAAAAACCTATTGCATTGTTTTTTATTTTATGATTCAATAACCAGTTACTACATGGGCTCAGCATGTAGCTGCTGAGTCCTACAGCCCAAAGTAGTTTCAGTTGGCTCTTCTTGCAGAGCATTTGGATCTTCTAGCAGTGGAAATGCTTTTGCTCTACTGTGGAGATGTCACTTTGGGCTTCCTACACAGCGGTCTGCGTTGAGCGAGTTGGCAGTGTTGGTCTCCTAAGGAGTAAACTTGATGGTGAGACACAGTTATTACTTGTGGACATCTGCACACAGGTATTATTTTGAAACAGTTCCAAACTGTTGGCTTAACTTAGAGAAAATCTGGGATGACCAGTATATGAAGCCACAGCAAAAGTTTCGTTCAGTCGGACCCAAAGGTTCAAAATCTCAAAGCTGCAATGGAAGGTAATAATCCTGTGAAACATGAAATGGAGTTTACTTTGTGAAAGTAGAGATGGTGAAAAAAGTGATGCAGTGAACATGCATTTGACACTTCTTTATGGTTAACTAAAGGTTAAATACAATTGGCTGTCATGAATATTTAATTTGTTTTCCTAATGCAATTCATGCCACTGACTTTGAACATTGAACCACCTAAATAGATCTGTCCTTCCCAGTATGCAGAGAAAAAAAGTTCATGCAAACTTGGAAAGTCACAGTGTGTTGCATCTTGCAGAAGAGATTGAGGTGGACAATGCAACGTGCCAGGTTTACCTGGAGCAGAGGATTTTATTGGGCACCACGTTCTGCATCATGGCCTCAGCAGTAAGCAAGGACGTAACCGTACTGGAAAAGCTTGGAAATGATAAAGTGGAGAGACTGCTGAAGATGTCTGGATCATCATCTGTTTGCACTCAACAGGTAAATTGTCAGTCGTGCTTTTGGTGACGCAGCAACCCCCACTGAGATGAAGCCGTTCTGTTTACAACGTGATTGTATAAGCACAATTGATGATGTAGCTGTTGGAAGGCGATTAATCCCACCCTTAACACCAATGAGATTAAACCATTTTGTACTGTAAAACTATCACTGTAATTGCTAATGTCATTGAAGGTGATAAATCCCACACTGAACACCACTGGGATGAAATCATTGTGGTTAGAATGTTGAAGGTACGTTGAAGATAATAAATCCCACTCTTGGCGCAACTCAGATGGTGGTCGGTCTGCGGTGCCGTGCATTGGAGCTCCTGCGCAGCGCAGTTAGAACGGTGGACGAGAAAATGGAGTCCCTCTCCAGTTCTCACATGGACACCCCTGAGGCCATCAAAGCCTACATGGCCCTCGCAAACTTCTGTGACCAACGACTCCGTGAGGAGGAGAAGAGCCCAGATGGTGATTGCCCTTTTGTGCTCTTTATGTTTGTGTACTGTGGGGGCAGCAGGTGCCACAGTGGTTACAGCTGTTGCCTCTAGACTTGAAGGTTATAGGTTCAAATATTAACTTCTGCTGTAATACCCTTGGGCGAGGTACTTACCTTGAACTGATACAGCAAAAATCGCCCAGCTAACCTTAATTGTTGTAAATGAATGAATAAATTTAGTGTGTGGCTTAAATGTGAACCTCACCTACTTGGTCCCTTTTCCAGTGGTTTTGCCTCATTCTTACATCAGTGCATCTTTTATCTTGCTGTTAAAGCAACAACGGGTTGTCAGGACAGCTGGTAGCGTAGGTACAACTTCTGCCTTTGGACCCAAAGGGCTCTGGTTTAAATCCCACCTCTGGCTGTAGTACCCTTGAGCAAGGTACTTACCCTGAATTGCTCTGCTAGAAATTACCCAGCTGTACAAATGGGTAAATAATTGGAGGTAGATTTGCATTGTTAGTCACTTTGGAGAAAAGCATCAGCTGAATGAGTAAATGTGAATATTTTGTTATGATGCATAAAGGTGTTTTCGTATATAAACAACCGGTCCGGGCTATGGAGCTTTCTCAGTAAGCATGTGCAGACAGTGGCCAGGCACTTTGTGCCATGCAAAGGACTGTAAATGAACATTTTTGTTGACAGAAATTATATGTATGCAGACATTCCACAGAAATTAAATAAATATTTGCACTGTCCTTCAATGGCTGTGTGACGTAAATCTGCCCAGTGTTACAGTTTATAACAGCTTGTTTTCATTTCCAGTTTCTGAGTTTCCTGAACTTCCAACTTTCCCTGCTCTTGTGGTGGAGATGCTCATAAAAGCCCTGAAGCTGAACTCCAAAGAGGCTCGAATGAAGTTCCCACGGCTTTTACAGATCTTCGAACTGTTACCACCAGAGACCTTGAGTCTCATGGCCAAAGAGGTTAGTCGTTTTTATGTTGGCGGAGCACAGGTTAAGGATGGTTTTTCCTTTTTTTTCCCCCCCCCCCCCCCTCCCCATTTTGTTAAACATTTTGAAAAGTTTTTTCTGGTCTTTATCACTCTTGTCAGGTATCATCTGTACCGTGCTGGCAGCTTATTTCTTGGATCAGCCAGATGATGGCACTCTTGGACAAACCAGAGGCAGTGGCTGTGCAGCAGGTTATCGCAGACATAGCGAAAGCGTACCCACAGGCCCTTGTGTACCCTTTCATGATCAGCTACGAAAGCTACATGTTTGACAACTCTTCGACTGGGCATAGGAACAAGCAGTTTGTCGCCAGGTATCATTAGAGTCCTGTCAAAGAGCCTGAAGAGACTAACAGGTCCTCTGTGCATGCTGAATAACTGAAATGAAAGTAAACACACACACACACACACACAATAATATTGTATAATTCATTCATTATGGCTGCAGCTTTGAAACGTCAGGTTTATCTTTGGCAGGTTGAAGTCCCAGCTTGATGAGAATGGAGTTGTGAAGGACTTTGTAGATGCTTTGCAGCAGCTGACAAACCCAGACATGGTTTTCAGGGTAAATGATATTTTCTCTGTCAGTCTTTCTCAGAAGTTGTGTGTTAATCAATGAAATTTGAAGACATCTTAATGCTCTCACCTCTGCTTTGGAGAAATGCATCAGTTAAGTAAATTACATCTGTTCAATTAGGGGATGCCTTTCTCCAAAGTGCCGTACATCTCCAAGAACAAAAGAAAAATGTAATGCACATTACACTAGCATGGGAGATTTAGAGGCAGATGTGAATCCTGAGTACATTCGGTTTATTTCATACCACAGTAGAAACCAGTGTGCATTATACAAGTAGCTGCATGTACGCTTTTTGGAAGGAAAAAAAAAGTAAATGTAATCTGTGTTCCACAATTTACACCAGGACTGGTGGGACAGTGTGAAGAATGAACTGGAGAAACAAAGTCCAGACAGGACGATGATAAAACGGATGTTTGACGACATGTTTTCTGCATTGGGGGATCACAGAGCCGTGGGCGTTGGCTCCTTCCGCAAGAAGTTCATACAGGTGCAGTTACCTTTTCGCAGAAATATTAAGGAAAATGCACCTACTACAGAACCTCACAAGTATTTGAGGATTCCACTATTCAAATTAGAATGAAGTATTTACTTGTAATTTTTTATTCATGTTTTTGTTTGCAGAGATTTGCGAAAGAAATCGAGAAATTGTTCGGTTCAGATGGGTCCCGCCTCTTTGCGAAGAAGGGGGGCGAGGATTTCTTTATGCTGGTTAATGGCTTGGTGACCAAAATGCGACATTTCCAAAGCGACCTGAAGGAGCCGGGGAACCTAAAGGAGTATTCCCTGTGGATGAGCAACTTCCGCGTGGAGATGCTGCGCAGTGAACTAGAGATCCCAGGTACAAGCGCTACAAATTGCCATTTCTTTTCATTCTGTGGGCATCACTGAACCACATGAAGGCCTGTAGCAGGATGCTGTTTGCCCAGTTCCCCTGTGCCCTTGTAGAATAGCCCCTTGTGCTATTAAGATAAATTACTAATTTTCAAAGATAAGAATGTTTTTTGTCTCGTTTTAATTGATAGGGGACAGCTGGTAGCGTAGCGGTTAGCACTACTGCCTTTGGACCCAAAGGTCGCAGGCTCGATCCCCACCTCCGGCTGTAGTACCCTTGAGCAAGGTACTTATCCTAAATTGCTCTGGTAAAATTGCTCAGCTGTATAAATGGGTAAATGATTGTAAGCATGTAATAATTGTGATCTTAACATTGAAAGGTGCTTTGGAGAAAAGCGTCAGCTAAATGAATAAATGTAATTGCATTTCCTTCTCCATTTTCTGAAGTTTCTCTTGCAGAGGGAACAAATCCCATATTTACCCTCCAAACTGATTGATGGCAGTAAAGAACACCCACACAGAGTAGGAGTGTGAAATCACTTCAGTTCAGCTCAGTTCCACAGGGTTTACAGTTTGCATGTTCCTGAGTGTCAGTGATCGATAAGATGGCTAATGTTGAACGTGTTTATGGTATGAACAGCATGTACTGACTTGCTACTGAAGTGGCACCCAACGAAAGTGCCTCATAACCGAGTTTATCATTTTCATGAGATTCATCTAGTTAAATGTTTTTTGTGTGTTTTCTCACAGGACAATATGATGGCAACTCCAAACCCCTGCCGGAGTATCATGCGAAGATCAGTGGTTTTGACGAACGGGTGTGTATGGTTTTGTGCGTGCGTGCATGTGCATGTTCAGGCCCTTGAATACCTGTATGAGCTGCTGATGTTGCCCTGCGTTCCTTCAGGTGAAGGTCATGACCTCCATTCGGAAGCCTAAGCGACTCATCATCCGGGGAGACGATGAGCGCGAGTATCCGTTCCTGGTAAAGGGTGGTGAAGACTTGCGGCAGGACCAGCGCATCGAGCAGCTTTTTAGCATCATGAACACCATCCTTTGGAGTGACGCCACCTGCTCTCAGAAGAACATGACGCTGTGCGTCTATAAAGTCGTCCCCATGACAACACGGTGCGTTCTCTCATTTTCGTATTTTTCTCTGTGTGTGTGTGTGTGTGTGTGTGTGTGTGTGTGTGTGTGTGTGGTTATTGCTGTAATACAACTGTCCTAATTCTTTTTTTTTTTTTTTTGTTATACATTTTGCAATTTTGTTTTATTGTCTCATCATTTTCAGTAATGACCGTGCTTTTTGGATCCAGTCAGTGAAATTTATGTAGCAAATTCATTAGGTCACTTACAGATTAATATTGATTAATGTTAACTATGCTGGATATCACTCTAATCATTTAGATGACTTTCAAGAATAAATCAAATTAAGAAATTTACCAGTTTAGTGTGGGGTGTTGATTATTTCAACAAATTAGCCTTGACTCTAAGGTCAGCTCTCAATGGTCAGTAACGCACAATGTTTAGTTATGGTGTCCATGGGTTTGTGTCTAGGAAACGTTGTGCAGCATCCGTGCGATATCTGTCCGATACATTGTGGTTATGCCCTCAGCGTTGGTCTCATTGAGTGGATGGAAAATACCTGCACCTTGAAGGATTTCCTTCGCAGCAGGATGTCTGAGGAAGAGCGCAACGATGCAGAGAGGTACTGTCTTAGCCTGTGCTTAATGTTTACCTTCACAGACCTGCGAAGGTCCCTGGTGCAAAGTCTGTAACTCATGGGTGTCATTTCAGGACTTTTAATGGCATCTTCACATCAACTTAAGTTCTTGTGTCTGGAGCCACATTTACATTTATTCATTTAGCAGACACTAAAGCGGCATTCATCTCAGCAAAAGTACAATTTGTGCATTACATTAAGAGAAAGAGACCTGGCTGCAGACATGTGACTCAAGCAAACCTAGTTTGTTACCTACCACACCACTTGCTGCACCAAGGTTCATCGTTCAGGTAGGTGCATAAAACACAAGACAGACAAATCCTGATACCCTCCTACCAATTTTATTTTTAATTTTTTTTTTAATATTATAAGATACACAAACAAGCAAATACAATGTCGGAGTAGCAGCTGATCAAAGGCTTTATCTGGTGATACTCATAAAGTTACGGTGCATGAACATTTACACCATACATGAGCTGGAGAGATCTTGGGTGAAAAGGGTCCGGAAAAGGTGAGTTTTCAAACCCTTCTTAAATGTAGACAGAGTTTCCACAGTTCTGAGCGAGAAGGGGAAGGTTATTCCACCACAATGGAGCCAGAACCGAGAACCTCCGTGCATTTGAAACGTGTTGATGAGTTGCCATGGTAAAAGTGTTTGTAAACACTGAAAAAAGTGGTTAATGTCATCTGGACTGCCTTAATTGTTTGCCTTTTAAAAGGTGCGGAGCAGCCAGTAGCATAGTGGTTACAGCTGCTGCCTCTTGACCCAAAGGTTGTAGGTTCAGATTTCTGCTACTGCTGTAGTTCACTTGAGCAAGGTACCTACCCTATATTCCTCTGGTAAAATTCCTCAGCTCTATAAATGGCTAAATAGGTATCTTACCATTGTAAGTTGCTTTTGAAAAAAGTCCCTGCTGCATTAATAAATGTGACTAGTTAAAAGCAAATGGGTTATTGAAAGCATTATTGTAGAAAAGCTGATTTTGCATTTATACTGAAACAAAACTTGTATTTATCTGCACTTGTCTGTGCTGCAGACCCCTGAAGGCCTTTGAGACTTGGCTGGGAAAAGTGGCTGGGAAGACTGCAGGGGTCCCGCGCTATGCAGAACTTTACAAGTAAATACTGTTGCATTAGAATTGTCATGCTCTCTGACATTCTATGGTGTTACTTGCGTGCTCACTTGTTTGTGTTTCATCACGTTTTGCACCATTGTATTTTAACCTTCCAGTTTTTCATTATTTAAATGTTACATTTGGCTATCATCTTCCTCAAGCCATTCCACACACACACTATCACAAGTTTACTTCATAAAATAATTTTTTAAAAATTAATTTTATCATTAATTAATATGCATTATATTTTAATGTGGGGGGTGTGGTGGCGCAGTGGGTTGGGCCGGGTCCTGATCTCCGGTGGGTCTGGGGTTCGAGTCCCCCTTGGGGTGCCTTGCGACGGACTGGCGTCCCATCCTGGGTGTGTCCCCTCCCCCTCCAGCCTTATGCCCTGCGTTGCCGGACTGGGCTCCGGTTCCCCGCGACCCTGTATTGAACAAGCGGTTCTGAAAGTGTGTGTGTGTGTGTGTGTGTGTGTGTGTGTGTGTGTGTGTGTGTGTGTGTGTGTGTTGCAAACCCCTTCTGTCATCTGCCTCACCTTAGAGCTATGTTTCTGTTAGTTAATTTTTATGTTTGTGAGCCTGGACTTAAACATGCAATATAACTTGCAATTTTTAGCACTCTTAATAAAGATGAACAAAAAAAACTTAAATAATGTTTTTAAAAAGTCTTATTCAGAATTTAAAATGGCTTCATTAAACTTGTGCCAATATTGATGTAAAATGTATTAGTATAGCTGTGTATCCTCAGCAGGATCTTTGGCGTTTCTATTCATTTTACTATGGTTTTGATTCTCATTGAATGATCTTATATCTCAAAGGAAAGCCAAACGAGATGAGACTGTAGCCAATTTCAAGAAAATAGAGAATCTTGTACCAGAGGATCTTCTAAGGTGAGCATTCAACATCATCCCAGTAATAATAGAAACTAAGTTGCAGAAATGCAGTGTGGGTATGTACTTTTTTTTTACGCTTCACATCAGTTAAGTACATTCATAGGACCAGCACAGATAATGATCAGCTTAGGGGATGAGGATAAGAACTTTAAGCTATTCTAAGTACAAAGGACGATGAGGTGACGTCGAGCATAAGAAACGCAGAACCTTGGTTTTACATGTGATTCAGTTTATGGTGCCGAGTGTAGAACAGTATAGGGATTCTGATGCAGATGAAGTACTGATGTTGTGTCACTGTACTCCACTTTCCTTACTGGCCAAACAAAACCACTCACAGAAATTTTTTTTCTTTTTTCTGGTCTTCCACCAATTTGCCAAACCCAACTCTTTACCAGCCCAAGGCACACTGTTATGGCTCTAGACACAAGAGAAGTTGGGCTTTACTGGAATGATCTGTAAGCCTCTGATCATTGATTTGAGTGTCTCCACTGTTCAGGAGAGCTTTCATCAAGATGAGCACATCACCAGAGGCCTTCCTCTTCTTGAGGTCCCACTTCACGGCATCACATGCCCTCATGTGCATTAGTCATTGGCTCTTAGGCATCGGAGACCGCCATTTGTCCAACTTCTTGATCAACATGGAGACGGGAGGAATGATTGGAATTGACTTTGGTCATGCCTTCGGAACTGCCACACAGGTACGTGTCTTTCATTGCTTCGTTGCCTGCCTCTGGAATTTCTTTCTGACCCCACCCATAGTTTTATGGATTTTGGTCAACATACCACTGAAGTGGTCATGTTGTCCTCCTTTAAGGTTTAGGAATTAGAGCCTTCCCGGCACCGGGAACAGGTATTCGGGGACAGAACTTCGGGTTCTGCCGCGTCGTTGTGGGGCTCGGGAACGAAGGCGCGGGCATGTGCGGGGTTTGGAAACAGTGATCGGGCATGCATCTGCAGTGCTCTTCCTCCTCCTTTCTCGTCTATCTCGCCCCTCACTGGGAGACCCGGGGGGAAGAAATAGAGGTGGCACTTAGTCTCAGCTGTGGGCGGCTGACCTCGGGCTCCACCCCCTTTGCTCGTCGCCTTGTCATGCTACACCGGGACTGAGTGCAGCATTGTGGAATTGGATCCTGGATTTCCTCACCAACAGACCCCAGTGTGTGCGGATTCGCAGTAATACCTCCTCCCCACTGATCCTCAACGCTGGCACTCCACAGAGAAGTGTCCTGAGCTCAGTGCTATACTCCCTGTTCACACATGACTGTGTGGCCAATCACAGCTCAGCACCATCATAAAGTTTGCTGACGATGCCACCGTTGTGGGTCTGATCACCAACAATGATGAGACGGCTTACAGAGAGGAGGTGAGGCTCCTGGCAGAGTGGTGCCAGGACAACAACCTGTCTCTAAATGTCAGTAAAACTAAGGAGCTGGTGATTGACTTCAGGAAACAGGATACGGTTCAGGTACCCATCTACGTAGAAGGGGATGTTGTAGAGAGGGTCAACAGCTTCAAATTCCTCGGGGTCACCTTCACTGCCAAACTCACATGGACTGAGCACACAGCATCGACCATCAAAAAAGCCCATCAACGCCTCGACCTCCTCAGGCGTCTGAAGAAAGCTAGGATGTCCACTACAGTCCTCACCACTTTCTACAGGTGTCCTATGGAGTCCGTCCTCACAGGGTGTATTACATCCTGGCGTGGCAGCTGCTCCATACAGGACAAGAAAGCCCTACAGAGGGTGGTCAAAACAGCTCAGGAAATCATCGGCACACAGCTACCAGCAGTCGAGGACACCTACACCACACGCTCCCTCAGAAAGACAATGCGCATCATGAAAGATCATAGTCACCCCGCACAGGCACTTTTTTCTTCTCTGCCATCTGCAAAGCGGCTCAGGTCTATTTGAACCCGCACAGCTAGGTACAGGAACAGCTTTTACCCCACTGCTGTAAGACTATACAACACTAACCAATGCGCCACCTTTAGTAACTAAAGTTGGACTGCTCCACCCAAGCGCATTGGTAAATTACACTGTCACTTCAAGCATTCTCATTCCCTCGTTCTGAGTTCTGACTGTTACCATTATTGTTACTACTGTTACCATTATTTATTGTTATTGCTGTCACTGCTGCTATTGTTATTTACTGTCATTGACACTGTTTTGTTTGTCATTGTTTTGTTTGTGCACTATTCCTATTGTCCTTGCCCATAATCTGTGGAGAAGCATTCAGGAAGATTTTCATGATACATGTACATGGTACTTGTATCCATGACAGTAAACTTGGACTTGCAACTTACCTGTTGTTAACCGTGGTCTGAAAATGTTAAATCGAAAATTCCAGAAATAATTGATAAGTTTAAAATTGTACGCCGGTCTGAGAAGCATGATAAAATCTGCTATGTCCTGCCCAGGACGTGTATCATCCCTTTATCCAGTGTGTCCACGCTGTATCCACTACCCGCACGTTTGTCCCTCGGTAGCGTCTCGGTTAGTACGTATAGGGTTCGGTACTATCCGCGGTTTCAGGTATCCGCTGGAGGTCTTGGAACATATCCAAGGGGACTATGCTATATGATTATGTAGAGAATTTAAGTTCCAGTACGGCACTGTATGCAGTTACTGAGAGTTACTCTAAGCACCTGTGTGTTATAATAGTGTGTTCATCTCATTAAACAGAAATGATAGTTTTTATGAACTATATTATGCAGTTAATAAAGCAAAACTCTTCTTTCCTGAGCAGTTTCTCCCAGTGCCAGAGATGATGCCATTCCGCCTTACCAGGCAGTTCCTCAGCTTGATGCAGCCCATGCGAGAGTCTGGCCTCATCCAAAGCACCATGGTCCACTGTCTCAGGGCCTACCGGGCCAGTCCTGACCTGCTACTTAATACAATGGACATCTTTGTGAAGGAGCCCTCTTTGGACTGGAAGGTACACCATACCAAGTTGAGTCTTCTATAGTGATGTCCTTGTGATGTCAGATATTTCAAAATGTGCTCTACTAAAGGATTCTTTGCAATATTTAGAACTTTGGGCTGAAACAGCTGAAAAAAGGGGGCACATGGACACAGAGCGTGAACACCAAAGACGTGAACTGGTACCCTGTGCAAAAGGTGAACTTCGCCCGCAGGAAGCTGGAGGGTGTAAACCCCGCTGTCATAACATGGTATGTTCATTTGTTGAATTACTAGTTGGGACGCTTGCACATGGTATTATGTTGCTTTTCTTAGTATAGTATATATTTTTAAATTTAAGTGATACTTTTCTCCAAACTGACTTAGAACATTAACCCATTTATACAGCTGCATGATTTTACTAGAGCAATTCAGGTTAACTACTTTGCTCAAGGGTACTACAGCTGGAGGTGGGAATCAAACCTGCACCTTTGGGTCCAAAGGCAGCAGGATGTAGCTTTCTGTCATCTGAGTCTCTTTGAGAATTGAAATGTGTCACATATGAATTTAGTTGAAAGGCTGTGCTCATGGAACAACCAGACTCTGATCAGAGCTGTTAACCGAATACATTGTGTATCCCAAATTATCCGAACTCGCAGGGCGCTGAATATCTACAATGGCACATTAAGCTGGTTTTCTGCATTCGGTTACATTTTACAGTGTATCAGTTTTAATTGTACATTAGCCTTAGCATATTTACATAACTGAACACTGTAGACATACAAATTGGCCATCCAGTATTACCAAAGTGCAAATAGTGGAAAACTGAACCTGAAGTAGATGAAAATTGTGAAGAACGTTGTTCTGTGTTTGTCTTTAAAGTGAAGAACTACAGCTGGGCTTTGAGAAGGATCTGGCTTGCAAAGGTATGTTGGCAGTGGCACGAGGAGAGGTGGAGCACAACGTTCGAGCCCGCGAAGCAGATGATGGGCTGTCTGTGGAAACCCAGGTTGACTGCCTGCTGGACCAGGCCACAGACCCAAACATACTGGGAAGGGTTTGGATAGGCTGGGAAGCCTGGATATGATTTTATGTTTACAACTTTTGTCTCCTGGTTACTTTCTCTAATGTAATTTATACCAAAATTGTGTAAACATTTCAGTGGCCAATTTTCCTAGCAGTGGCCTGTGTTATTGGAAAATTGCTGGACAAAATGCTTTTACTTACAATTGTGGAAATAAATTTTTTTTTTATCATCTCATCCTTGTTGTTTCTTTTGATTTCTCTCGCTTTTATTGTTCTCTTCAGTTCGGTGTACTCTTTTTAAGAGTACTTTGTCAAGTGATGCATTTGCATTGCCTATCTCAGTGAAATAGCCATGTTGACACCCTGTGGTTGGCAGAGGAAATTAAGCCGCTTGGTCTTGCATCATGGAGCTGCATGATGGCAATGCCAAATGGTTTTTTTTTTTTTTTTTCCTTCTCCCATGCCCCAAAATGTCATCTAGATATCTCTAGTAGAGAACTGGTTTGACTGGGCATTTGTCAAATAATATTTGCTCCCAGTCTGCCATATATATATCTATACAATAATACACAGGGAAAGATGTTCAACCCCTCGTGCTAAAATCAAGGGGGGCTGGACACAAACCAACCACGCCACAGGATTCCATCCCTCCCAAAACCCTACCAAACAGTTCCCTGCACAAGAAAAATCAGCCCACATCATGGGCAAACACCATCCTCCTTGCCGGGAGCCACCACGAGCACTTCATTGGGGTTGTTAAGTGGACACCTTCCTTCGTTGATGTTTCATTGAATTGAGCCCACGACACCTCCAGAAGGCTCAACGGCGAGATCTGGCGTCCCAGACCCACCCTCCTCCATGCCCACAGTGCCATCCCAGCAACTCCACCCACAAAAAAAGAAAAAAAAAAAAACCCACTCCAACCATACATCAACCAACCAACCAACACACCACATCAGCATATGGAGGTGACAACAAAACTCAAACCATTGATGTTCACATAGGCAAGTACTCCCCACTCAAGTGTGCTTCCCCCAAACACCCTGATGCCTCCTCATCCACAACCACTGACTGGATCTTTCTGCTACCTCTGACAAGCTTTTAATCGCTGCTCTTAACGACTGACCCCTGAAACCAAACTCCAACAGTAGCGACGTGGTTGATTTTGCAACAAACCCTCTAGTACCGATCTCCACCGGTCTAATAACGCACTGCCAGCCTCGCTCCCTCACCTCACCAGCCAACTCGGTGTACTTCAGTTTCTTCCTCTCAAAGGCATCTTCCAATGAGTTTTCGAAGGTTATCGTTAATTCAATGAAGTACACTATCCGTGCGCCCTCGGAGTACAGCACAATATCGGGTCTCAACGCCGTGATCGCAATGCACTGTGGCATCTGCAGCTGTTTTCCCGCATCCGCTGCCAACTTCCAGTCACGCACTTCACCCCACTTTAAAACTCGTACCACCACAACCACGCGTGTGACTTGCAACACTCTCCCCCTCCCTCACAAAAGAAATTAGCTTGCTTCTTCCACACTGCGGGAGTGAATTGACTTAACCCGCTTGTTCTATAATATATATGTATATGTTAGCATAGGTGCTGCGAATTTCTTTGCTCATTGCTGTGCCCTGGATCTGTAAGTAGCTTTTGGAGTCGAATACAAAGTCATTTCTGGTTAGGCTTATGTCCAGTAGTTCTAGTATTTTCACATCTGGTCTATTCGGGTCTGGATACTTGTTGAAGAGTGTCCTTACCGCTTCTAGGCCCAGATCTGTGGCAATGTTTGTGTACAGGCTGTTGATGTCAATAGTGAATAAAATTGCATCCTCTGGAACGGAAACCTTCTCCAGCTTGCTAATGAAGTCGTATGTGTCCTTTAGGTAGCTGGGATGTAGCTGGGACAGAGGGTTCAGGTAGCTGTCAATGTACTCTGCTATATGGTACGTTTCACTATTGCAGTCTGACACTGTAGGACTTCCTTTGGGGATCTCTCCAGGGATCGTCCATGTTTCGGGGTCTGCGTGTATTTTTGGGAGGAGGTAGAAATTTCGGGCCCGTGGAATTTCAGGTCCCGTTAAGTAATGTTTTTGTTTCTTTGTTATGTACTATTTGATTTGTAACTGTGTTAAAATCTCGACTTGTTTCCGGTCCCAGTGGATGCGGGAGCGGAGTGTAATATTCCGTATTACTTAGTTGTCGAGTGGCCTCGTATTTGTGCTGTTGTGCGTCCATTATTACGATTGCAGAACATTTGCCTGCCGAGTTGAAGACTATGTGTTTGTTTTTCCTTAGTGTCTGTATTGCCCCCCTTAAGGGTGGGCTGAAGTTACGTTTTTGGTTGTGTGTGTGTGTGTGTGTGTGTGATGGATCGTATTATTTTATTGTTGTATTTGATTAATTTCCGAATATTGGGACTGACTTGTTTCAAATTTGGTTCCCATTTAGATGATTTGGTAAATGGGGTTAGCCGTTTCTTTTGTTGGAAATTGAAGTAGTCTAATAGTTTTAATTTTCTCTTGTATGAATGGATGTCCCTGAGGAGTTCCCCCAAATCTGGTCCATCTGGTGTGGGAATGAAAGTGAGGTCTCTCTCCAGAAGTTCCTCTTCCGGTTTTGTCAGGGTGAACGTTTTGGACAAGTTGATAATGTTGGTGTGCTTTGTGTTTTTGTCACACGTCTCCACCCTTAAAAGTTTAACCGGTCCAGCCAGTGTCCGACGGTCAAATGCGCCGTTCCTGTTGTCCACCGTGTTACGTTAAGACGATCGACTTTGAAGAGAAGTTTGTTGATCATCGGTAATGAACTCCCGTGTTGCTCAGTGTGTCTGTTGATGGCGTCCAGTGTGTTCTGTTGCTCCCTGGGTAACATGTCCGAGTATTGTATCAGGGGCGTGTGTATGGAGGCATTTGGGAAAGTTTCCCTTGCCGCCCTCCACATGTGCTGTAATCGCTCGATAACTGTCTTGTACGGTTGTTGCAGACAGTTATGCAGTCCTGCAGCTAATATTACCTGTTGTGTCTGGAGGTGTATGTTTGTCTCTTTTTTTTTTCCTAATATTTTGGCTATGTGAAAGAAGTTGGCCTCTGGGTAGCTGTCTACCTGAACCCCGTTCGGTGTGGTGCCTACGATTCTTCCTATCCCCTATAATTACGGTCGGTTCCCTTACTTCTGATTCCCACTCTGCAATCTTCCTCTCCGTGGCCGAGTGTCGTGTAGGTGTCCGAAGTGCTTCTGCGGTCTGTGGCACCAATTCCTCCTCCGAACTGACAGGGGGGGCTCCGGCTCCTGTGCATGTTTCTTATGTTATCTGTTTGCTCCTGTTCCGCACCCCTTTCTGTACTGAGTGTTGCACTGCCGCCTATGGCCTGTTCTACTTTCAGTAAATTGTGTGTCCTTTCCACTGTAGTCTGTCTATTTTCCTCCCCGCTTGTCTGTTTTTCCACAACTGTTCTGCTCTCCGGGAGGGCCTCAATTATTGCTACCTCCTGGGACCCTACGCTGGTGCTGGTTCTTATAGGTCCTGTACGTCTTTGTCCCTTTCCTCCCGTTCCCTTGCCTGTTTATTCCGTCTCCTTCCCTTTGTCATTCTGTTTATTTACTTCACTGTAGCCACTTTCTGTTTGTTTTGTTTTTCCTTTTGTCCCGCTCTGTCTGTCTGTCCTGTGGAGCCCTAGGTGGTGTGTCTGCTTCCCTATGTACTTGTGCTATTGTTTTACCTGTCCTATCCGTTCCTACTCTGTTCTGTTCCGTGTTTCTTACTTGTGCGTATGTCCGGTGGCTATTTGCTGGCCCCAGACGGGTTACTGTTTTGACCCTGTCTTTTTCCTCACTGTTTTCTGTTCGTTTATTAAGACCCAGGATATGTTTCGTTCCGATCAATGTTTCTTCTTTTAATTGGTGTCTATATCTACTTTTTTCCAACTTCACCACCACCTCCCATTCTGCCACACTGGCTAAGTCAGAAGTGGGTTTTTGTCTGTGTATTATGCCTTCATAATGGGACTGGAGTATATACATGTTACTTTTCATCCAGGCCTCCATTTTTTTTTTTTTTTTTTGTACTGTCTGTCACATAATGTTATTAGGGGAGGAAGATATAATAAAATGGGTTATTTGGAGCTAGGCATAGGGTTGCAGCAAAGGTTATAGTTGGAGCTTAGGTTTGGGTTGGAGCTAGGGTAAGAGCTGGATCTATGGATAGGGCAGGAGCTACGGTTAAGGTTGGGGCTAAGGTTTTGGATGGAGCTGGGGATAGAGCTTAGGTGAGGGTTTGAGCTAGGGTTAGGGCTGGATCTCAGTATAGAGCTTGGGTTAGGGTTGGAGCTAGGGGTAGCGTTTGAGCTATGATTCGGATTGGAGCAAGTTTTAGGCTTGGAGCTAGGGTTAAAGTTGGAGCTAGGGATAGGGCTGCAGCTAGGGTTAGGGTTGGAGGAAGGCGAAGGGTTGGAGCTAGTTTTAGGGTTGGAACTATGGATAGAGCAGGAGCTAGGGTTGGAGCTAGGGTTAGGGCTGGAGCTACACATAGAGCTTGGGTTACGGTGTGAGCTAGGGCTAGGTTCGGAGCACGTCTTTGGGTGTGAGCTTGGGCTAGGGTTAAGGGTTGGAGCTAAGGTTAGGGTTAGGCTGAGGAGAGTTATGGACTTTGTTTGCACAGTTGTATTTTGGTTGCTCTGGCAACATGTGTTCTCTTCCAGGTTGTAGCATGTCAGTTTTGTTTTCGGTGTGTTTGTGCACGGTGGAGTGATGCTGGTGAATGAAGTGTTGCTGGGAGGTGTGTAAAGGCGTTGTGTGTGTGTGTGTGTGTGTGTGTGTGTGTGTGTGTGTGTGTGTGTGTGTGTGTGTGTGTGTGTTTATGGGGTGTCCAGTTGTGGGAGAGTCGCATGTGTTGTCAGAGAATTTTTTTAGTTTTGTGTTGCGGAGTAATGTCTCCCCCATGAGTCTGTGTGAGTCTCCTAATTAATGACCAAATACAAGCTTTAGAGCAGAAACTTCGCCCTTCTGGCTACACCATAACAGCCTCAACAACTAATTCCAAAATGCGTATTCCGCAAGAATAACACCCAACATAAATAGAAAAGCATACAAACCATATGAAACATTTGTCTATTATAAATATCCCTATCTTACAGTATGCAAAAACATTTATCCCGTTACACAGTAAATCACCCGTCAAGTTGGTTGTGCCCAAGGACTTCCACCTAGAAATACCCCAAACGGTTCAGTCCATCTGGTTTGCAATACAAGCTAACCAGCACAAGAAAGATGTTAAACTGCTGAAGGGTGAGCAAAGAAACTACAGAAATGATCCTTGAAAACTGCAGTAAGTGTGTTTACTTTTAACAACCACCTGCATGATGTACTTGTCGTAGTTTAATTTAAGAAATGTTAATAGTTCAGGACAAACGGATACCGGTAGGCCTTTCCCCCAGCAGCCAACCTGGTTCAAACAAAAAATGTTAAGTGAAATACTGGACCAAAACAAACAGTGTAACAGCACAAAGTGAAATGCATGTGAACAGGCAGCAGCAACAGCAAGAGTCAATACTTCACTGATGGTATTTTTGCTGGCATCTTACTGATTCTTTGCTACTGGCATGCCTGTCACAGCTCAGGATGTGACAGTCAGGGTTGGAGCTAGGGTTAGGGTTGGAACTTTCCGCTTTCTTGGGCTTGTTCTTTTCTGGGGATTTTGCAAACACCTGAACCTTATTCTGTTTTCCGCACTTGACGCAAACGCGTTATCTTTTTTTTCTGCAGCTTTGGGTCACCGTGCCCTGTTTCGGTCTCTACTTGTGTATGAGAGCATCAACACAACAGTTTTCTCACCCAGTTTGTCTTTGTTAGTTCTTGCTCCTTCATACAGCATGCAGCGTTACATCTCTCCTTTAGAGAGCGAGGCAGAGCGTCCAGAGCGAGGAGTCGAACACCGGTAGCCGAGACGGCGTCTTTCGAAAGAATCGAGTCCCTGTTCGACGTAAGTTCCATCCCGAATGTATCGTCTGACAGCAGAATGCGTATCGTCATCGCTCACGCTGACTCGGACAGGTAGGAGCTGTGCGAGAGGTGCACCTGGCCAGGTGAATGTTTCCACTAGTCCCTCCCTGGTCTCACAAGTTGCGTGTTTCTCATAGCCTGGAGGTGGACAATGTTCCATCCCAAGAACGGAGTCCTCTGGCTTTGCAGGAGAGTCCAGGTCTGCTGCTGCACCCCTACTTCCCACTGAGCCAGCGGAGCGAGTCCTTCCTGTACCGTTCGGACTCCGACTACGACCTGTCTCCCAAGGCCATGTCCCGCAACTCCTCTCTTACCAGCGAAGGGTAAGAGGCTCCCGCTCCATATCTCTGCACAGTCTCTAAACGCACTGTGTGTATTACAAGCTCACTGACTAGTCCTCGGAACTCACAGCTGCAAACACAACTGGGGCCCCATGTGTGTTCGGAAGTCTTTTTTGTTTGTAAATCCAAAGTCATTTTTCACCACCGACTCACAATCCATGGAAGGTTAATTGTTATTGAGGTGTCACTTGATTGATTTGCTGATTGGTTTCTGTAAATGTCTCAGATAGCTATAATAGGTTAAAAAAAAAAAACCTTTAGAGACATTAGTATTTTTATTATTATTATTATTATTATTATTTTATTTTTTTATAAAGCGCTCTTCTCATGCAGTGACACAGAGCACTTTAACACAGACATAAGGCAAGAAAAACGGATACAAACAAAGAAGACGGTCAACTAATGGCTGCCATAATGAAGAACTTATTATAGAGCTATAAGTATACCTACCGGCCACCGGGGAAAGGAACAAAAACTCCCAACTGAAAGTTGAGGGAGGAAAAAAAACCTCTGGGGGTCCACGGGCCAGTAGTAGCCCACCCCTCCTGGGCATTATAGAACATAACAATTTGTAAGCCAGTGTTTAACAAGTAATTATAATGTTGGTGAATGGCATCTTGGATGGACTTCAAGCTGTGTTCCAATTGAAAAATGATCCACTTGGCCAATTTGGGGTCATGGTGGTCCAGAGCCTGTTCCAGAAGCACAGAGCCCAAGGCTAGGCAGGGTACACTCTGCATGTGATGACACTCCGTTGCAGAATTTAACAATGACTCAAAATATGACTGAACATTGGTTCATATGGTGGAAAGAAACAAACTAACTGTACTTAAGAATCACGCGTCTCTTTCTCCTAATGTAATGAACACATTGTATTTTCGCTGGGATGTACGTCGCCTTGGAGAAAAGTGTCTGCTAACTGAATAAATGTAAAAAAAATATGTGACCTCCACAAGTTCCCATTGAATGCCAGGTAATGACTGATTGATTGATCCCATAAGCGTACGTAGCGTTCCTCATCTTGCTGTTGATCGCTGACACTCAGGATCCCCAGGCAGGAGCTGTAAACACTGTGGAAGTGAGCTGAATTCAGGTGGTCCCACACTCCTCTTCCATTTGGCTGCTCTTTACTGCCATCTCTCAGCTCAGAGGGTAAACGCAGGTCATATTTGTTCCTCCACAGATGTTTTTAAAAAAGAGTTAAAGAAAAGTGCAATCACAAATAAACTGGAAGATGTTTTTGCCTTTAGCAATTTGTGGCTCAGACATCCAAAACCTGAGGAGCCTGTGCGTAAAATGCTTAGTAATCACTTCTCCTCCAATACTGCGTGTTTCATTCACTGTGACTTTGAAGTCCCATTGTTTGTACCTTCACATGCCATCACCTTCCTCATTCTTGACCTTTCTTTGGACGTTTCTCACATATGCGCTGATGTTCAGAAAGGTCAGTTTGTAGTTCCCAGCTCAGCTGAACAGAATGTCTTTGCACTGTGGGAGGAAATTTTATGTACTTTGTTTTATTCACTAATTGTTGCTAGCACGCTTGACTTTTATGTCCTTGTCGTTCCTCTCCTCAGGCTCACAGAAGACTTCATTGTCACCCCTTTTGCTCAGGTGAGGCTGTTTCGCACACGGAGCTGGTGATCCGAGTCCCTCGGTTCTTGAGCCCTGAATTCCAGCTGGGTTTACCCCTGAGGACGACTCATACAGCCTAGAGCATCGCTCACAATCACTCATCGGGCTCTCCTCTCTTTCCAGGTTCTGGCAAGTCTGTGATCTGTAAGAAGCAACTTTGCCCTCCTCGCCAACGTCTCATCACCCACGGTCAAGTCAGTGTCTTGCTTTCGGTGAAACCTGCCAATCCAAACTGTCACTGCAGTCAATGAAAACCATGTTACCACCTCGTCTGTGACAGTCTGTGAGTGTGTGAGAGCGTGTTTGACAGAGTGTGTGTGAGTAGCATTGTGTCACTGAACTGTGAAAGTATGATGCTTTGTGTGCTTCCTCGAACGTGGTGAAGCCTTTTTTCCATCGGCCTCAAAATAATGTTACATTCCCCACAATGGCCAGTAGGTGGCGCTGTTCACGTATCCCTGTTGTAACATGCAGGAGGTCTCCACTGGGAATGCAGCAAACCACTCCCAGGACAGTGCTCTCCGGTACGTTTAGTTCGATACCCTTTGCATCACTCACATTCACACTTGCACTCATCCACGCACAAACATCAGCACAGTCATGTGACCTTGATGTTGCCTTCATGTGACCTCACAGAGGAGACCTACCAGCAGCTGGCTCGCGAGACCTTGGAGGAGCTGGACTGGTGCTTGGACCAGCTGGAGACCATCGAAACGCACCGCTCCGTCAGCAACGTGGCCTCGACCAAGGTGCAGATCTCACCTGTGCTGACTGACACTCGTACCGCGGCACCGACAACCACCACGTGAGAGTGTGTGACAACCCCCCAAACGTGACCTGCGGTCATCCTTCCACTGTGTGTGTTTTCTCACTCAGACTGCCCCCCATCTGTGCGTAGCGTCACTTAGATTAACACCCAGCTGTGTGTGGTGCGTTTCCCGCTGCTGTCCAGCTGGGCACTCTTTGTGCACTTTCTTAGAGACGCCCGCTGAGTGCTACCGTGTGTGGTGTCTCTCTCCGAGTCTCACTGCTGTAGGATGTATGTCACGTCTCTCCATCTGCTCACCACTGTGGTGTTTTTCCAAAACACCAACACTGATCCTGAACGATGTGAAGATTCGGTTGCCAGGGAAACCTTTTTTCTTGCCATGGAGACTGGTTATGGAACGCTGTGGGTCTGTGAGGATGAGCATGTACAATGGACTTCACAGGGCTGTGTGTGTGTATTCACTGTGAGAGAAGGAGCACAAAACAAACACACGCTACGTACGGTGCTGTGTATTATAAATGTACTGCAAAGTATACACGTTTAAGTCCTTAAATAAAAGGTGAACTTTTATTAAGAAATCCAAGCACGCCGGGTGCGTGGTGCCTCAGCAAGCGTGGCCAGGTCCGATGAGTACGAGTTTCAAGACGGTCGGGTTTCAAAGCAGGCGAGCGCAGAGGCTCCATTTAAGGTGCTACGTACGGTGCTGTGTATTATAAATGTACTGCAAAGTATACACGTTTAAGTCCTTAAATAAAAGGTGAACTTTTATTAAGAAATCCAAGCACGCCGGGTGCGTGGTGCCTCAGCAAGCGTGGCCAGCTCCGATCAGTACGAGTTTCAAGACGGTCGGGTTTCAAAGCAGGCGAGCGCAGAGGCTCCATTTAAGTTGCTACGTACGGTGCTGTGTATTATAAATGTACTGCAAAGTATACACGTTTAAGTCCTTAAATAAAAGGTGAACTTTTATTAAGAAATCCAAGCACGCCGGGTGCGTGGTGCCTCAGGCAAGCGTGGCCAGCTCCGATCAGTACGAGTTTCAAGACGGTCGGGTTTCAAAGCAGGCGAGCGCAGAGGCTCCATTTAAGGTGCTACGTACGGTGCTGTGTATTATAAATGTACTGCAAAGTATACACGTTTAAGTCCTTAAATAAAAGGTGAACTTTATTAAGAAATCCAAGCACGCCGGGTGCGTGGTGCCTCAGCAAGCGTGGCCAGCTCCGATCAGTACGAGTTTCAAGACGGTCGGGTTTCAAAGCAGGCGAGCGCAGAGGCTCCATTTAAGGTGCTACGTACGGTGCTGTGTATTATAAATGTACTGCAAAGTATACACGTTTAAGTCCTTAAATAAAAGGTGAACTTTTATTAAGAAATCCAAGCACGCCGGGTGCGTGGTGCCTCAGCAAGCGTGGCCAGCTCCGATCAGTACGAGTTTCAAGACGGTCGGGTTTCAAAGCAGGCGAGCGCAGAGGCTCCATTTAAGGTGCTACGTACGGTGCTGTGTATTATAAATGTACTGCAAAGTATACACGTTTAAGTCCTTAAATAAAAGGTGAACTTTTATTAAGAAATCCAAGCACGCCGGGTGCGTGGTGCCTCAGCAAGCGTGGCCAGCTCCGATCAGTACGAGTTTCAAGACGGTCGGGTTTCAAAGCAGGCGAGCGCAGAGGCTCCATTTAAGGTGCTACGTACGGTGCTGTGTATTATAAATGTACTGCAAAGTATACACGTTTAAGTCCTTAAATAAAAGGTGAACTTTTATTAAGAAATCCAAGCACGCCGGGTGCGTGGTGCCTCAGCAAGCGTGGCCAGCTCCGATCAGTACGAGTTTCAAGACGGTCGGGTTTCAAAGCAGGCGAGCGCAGAGGCTCCATTTAAGGTGCTACGTACGGTGCTGTGTATTATAAATGTACTGCAAAGTATACACGTTTAAGTCCTTAAATAAAAGGTGAACTTTTATTAAGAAATCCAAGCACGCCGGGTGCGTGGTGCCTCAGCAAGCGTGGCCAGCTCCGATGAGTACGAGTTTCAAGACGGTCGGGTTTCAAAGCAGGCGAGCGCAGAGGCTCCATTTAAGGTGCTACGTACGGTGCTGTGTATTATAAATGTACTGCAAAGTATACACGTTTAAGTCCTTAAATAAAAGGTGAACTTTTATTAAGAAATCCAAGCACGCCGGGTGCGTGGTGCCTCAGCAAGCGTGGCCAGGTCCGATCAGTACGAGTTTCAAGACGGTCGGGTTTCAAAGCAGGCGAGCGCAGAGGCTCCATTTAAGGTGCTACGTACGGTGCTGTGTATTATAAATGTACTGCAAAGTATACACGTTTAAGTCCTTAAATAAAAGGTGAACTTTTATTAAGAAATCCAAGCACGCCGGGTGCGTGGTGCCTCAGCAAGCGTGGCCAGCTCCGATCAGTACGAGTTTCAAGACGGTCGGGTTTCAAAGCAGGCGAGCGCAGAGGCTCCATTTAAGTTGCTACGTACGGTGCTGTGTATTATAAATGTACTGCAAAGTATACACGTTTAAGTCCTTAAATAAAAGGTGAACTTTTATTAAGAAATCCAAGCACGCCGGGTGCGTGGTGCCTCAGCAAGCGTGGCCAGCTCCGATCAGTACGAGTTTCAAGACGGTCGGGTTTCAAAGCAGGCGAGCGCAGAGGCTCCATTTAAGGTGCTACGTACGGTGCTGTGTATTATAAATGTACTGCAAAGTATACACGTTTAAGTCCTTAAATAAAAGGTGAACTTTTATTAAGAAATCCAAGCACGCCGGGTGCGTGGTGCCTCAGCAAGCGTGGCCAGCTCCGATCAGTACGAGTTTCAAGACGGTCGGGTTTCAAAGCAGGCGAGCGCAGAGGCTCCATTTAAGGTGCTACGTACGGTGCTGTGTATTATAAATGTACTGCAAAGTATACACGTTTAAGTCCTTAAATAAAAGGTGAACTTTTATTAAGAAATCCAGGCACGCCGGGTGCGTGGTGCCTCAGCAAGCGTGGCCAGCTCCGATCAGTACGAGTTTCAAGACGGTCGGGTTTCAAAGCAGGCGAGCGCAGAGGCTCCATTTAAGGTGCTACGTACGGTGCTGTGTATTATAAATGTACTGCAAAGTATACACGTTTAAGTCCTTAAATAAAAGGTGAACTTTTATTAAGAAATCCAAGCACGCCGGGTGCGTGGTGCCTCAGCAAGCGTGGCCAGCTCCGATCAGTACGAGTTTCAAGACGGTCGGGTTTCAAAGCAGGCGAGCGCAGAGGCTCCATTTAAGTTGCTACGTACGGTGCTGTGTATTATAAATGTACTGCAAAGTATACACGTTTAAGTCCTTAAATAAAAGGTGAACTTTTATTAAGAAATCCAAGCACGCCGGGTGCGTGGTGCCTCAGCAAGCGTGGCCAGCTCCGATCAGTACGAGTTTCAAGACGGTCGGGTTTCAAAGCAGGCGAGCGCAGAGGCTCCATTTAAGGTGCTACGTACGGTGCTGTGTATTATAAATGTACTGCAAAGTATACACGTTTAAGTCCTTAAATAAAAGGTGAACTTTTATTAAGAAATCCAAGCACGCCGGGTGCGTGGTGCCTCAGGGAGCGTGGCCAGCTCCGATCAGTACGAGTTTCAAGACGGTCGGGTTTCAAAGCAGGCGAGCGCAGAGGCTCCATTTAAGGTGCTACGTACGGTGCTGTGTATTATAAATGTACTGCAAAGTATACACGTTTAAGTCCTTAAATAAAAGGTGAACTTTTATTAAGAAATCCAAGCACGCCGGGTGCGTGGTGCCTCAGCAAGCGTGGCCAGCTCCGATCAGTACGAGTTTCAAGACGGTCGGGTTTCAAAGCAGGCGAGCGCAGAGGCTCCATTTAAGGTGCTACGTACGGTGCTGTGTATTATAAATGTACTGCAAAGTATACACGTTTAAGTCCTTAAATAAAAGGTGAACTTTTATTAAGAAATCCAAGCACGCCGGGTGCGTGGTGCCTCAGCAAGCGTGGCCAGCTCCGATGAGTACGAGTTTCAAGACGGTCGGGTTTCAAAGCAGGCGAGCGCAGAGGCTCCATTTAAGGTGCTACGTACGGTGCTGTGTATTATAAATGTACTGCAAAGTATACACGTTTAAGTCCTTAAATAAAAGGTGAACTTTTATTAAGAAATCCAAGCACGCCGGGTGCGTGGTGCCTCAGCAAGCGTGGCCAGCTCCGATCAGTACGAGTTTCAAGACGGTCGGGTTTCAAAGCAGGCGAGCGCAGAGGCTCCATTTAAGGTGCTACGTACGGTGCTGTGTATTATAAATGTACTGCAAAGTATACACGTTTAAGTCCTTAAATAAAAGGTGAACTTTTATTAAGAAATCCAGGCACGCCGGGTGCGTGGTGCCTCAGCAAGCGTGGCCAGCTCCGATCAGTACGAGTTTCAAGACGGTCGGGTTTCAAAGCAGGCGAGCGCAGAGGCTCCATTTAAGGTGCTACGTACGGTGCTGTGTATTATAAATGTACTGCAAAGTATACACGTTTAAGTCCTTAAATAAAAGGTGAACTTTTATTAAGAAATCCAAGCACGCCGGGTGCGTGGTGCCTCAGCAAGCGTGGCCAGCTCCGATCAGTACGAGTTTCAAGACGGTCGGGTTTCAAAGCAGGCGAGCGCAGAGGCTCCATTTAAGGTGCTACGTACGGTGCTGTGTATTATAAATGTACTGCAAAGTATACACGTTTAAGTCCTTAAATAAAAGGTGAACTTTTATTAAGAAATCCAAGCACGCCGGGTGCGTGGTGCCTCAGCAAGCGTGGCCAGCTCCGATCAGTACGAGTTTCAAGACGGTCGGGTTTCAAAGCAGGCGAGCGCAGAGGCTCCATTTAAGGTGCTACGTACGGTGCTGTGTATTATAAATGTACTGCAAAGTATACACGTTTAAGTCCTTAAATAAAAGGTGAACTTTTATTAAGAAATCCAAGCACGCCGGGTGCGTGGTGCCTCAGCAAGCGTGGCCAGCTCCGATCAGTACGAGTTTCAAGACGGTCGGGTTTCAAAGCAGGCGAGCGCAGAGGCTCCATTTAAGGTGCTACGTACGGTGCTGTGTATTATAAATGTACTGCAAAGTATACACGTTTAAGTCCTTAAATAAAAGGTGAACTTTTATTAAGAAATCCAAGCACGCCGGGTGCGTGGTGCCTGAGCAAGCGTGGCCAGCTCCGATCAGTACGAGTTTCAAGACGGTCGGGTTTCAAAGCAGGCGAGCGCAGAGGCTCCATTTAAGGTGCTACGTACGGTGCTGTGTATTATAAATGTACTGCAAAGTATACACGTTTAAGTCCTTAAATAAAAGGTGAACTTTTATTAAGAAATCCAAGCACGCCGGGTGCGTGGTGCCTCAGCAAGCGTGGCCAGCTCCGATCAGTACGAGTTTCAAGACGGTCGGGTTTCAAAGCAGGCGAGCGCAGAGGCTCCATTTAAGGTGCTACGTACGGTGCTGTGTATTATAAATGTACTGCAAAGTATACACGTTTAAGTCCTTAAATAAAAGGTGAACTTTTATTAAGAAATCCAAGCACGCCGGGTGCGTGGTGCCTCAGCAAGCGTGGCCAGCTCCGATGAGTACGAGTTTCAAGACGGTCGGGTTTCAAAGCAGGCGAGCGCAGAGGCTCCATTTAAGGTGCTACGTACGGTGCTGTGTATTATAAATGTACTGCAAAGTATACACGTTTAAGTCCTTAAATAAAAGGTGAACTTTTATTAAGAAATCCAGGCACGCCGGGTGCGTGGTGCCTCAGCAAGCGTGGCCAGCTCCGATCAGTACGAGTTTCAAGACGGTCGGGTTTCAAAGCAGGCGAGCGCAGAGGCTCCATTTAAGGTGCTACGTACGGTGCTGTGTATTATAAATGTACTGCAAAGTATACACGTTTAAGTCCTTAAATAAAAGGTGAACTTTTATTAAGAAATCCAAGCACGCCGGGTGCGTGGTGCCTCAGCAAGCGTGGCCAGCTCCGATCAGTACGAGTTTCAAGACGGTCGGGTTTCAAAGCAGGCGAGCGCAGAGGCTCCATTTAAGGTGCTACGTACGGTGCTGTGTATTATAAATGTACTGCAAAGTATACACGTTTAAGTCCTTAAATAAAAGGTGAACTTTTATTAAGAAATCCAAGCACGCCGGGTGCGTGGTGCCTCAGCAAGCGTGGCCAGCTCCGATCAGTACGAGTTTCAAGACGGTCGGGTTTCAAAGCAGGCGAGCGCAGAGGCTCCATTTAAGGTGCTACGTACGGTGCTGTGTATTATAAATGTACTGCAAAGTATACACGTTTAAGTCCTTAAATAAAAGGTGAACTTTTATTAAGAAATCCAAGCACGCCGGGTGCGTGGTGCCTCAGCAAGCGTGGCCAGCTCCGATCAGTACGAGTTTCAAGACGGTCGGGTTTCAAAGCAGGCGAGCGCAGAGGCTCCATTTAAGTTGCTACGTACGGTGCTGTGTATTATAAATGTACTGCAAAGTATACACGTTTAAGTCCTTAAATAAAAGGTGAACTTTTATTAAGAAATCCAAGCACGCCGGGTGCGTGGTGCCTCAGCAAGCGTGGCCAGCTCCGATCAGTACGAGTTTCAAGACGGTCGGGTTTCAAAGCAGGCGAGCGCAGAGGCTCCATTTAAGTTGCTACGTACGGTGCTGTGTATTATAAATGTACTGCAAAGTATACACGTTTAAGTCCTTAAATAAAAGGTGAACTTTTATTAAGAAATCCAAGCACGCCGGGTGCGTGGTGCCTCAGCAAGCGTGGCCAGCTCCGATCAGTACGAGTTTCAAGACGGTCGGGTTTCAAAGCAGGCGAGCGCAGAGGCTCCATTTAAGGTGCTACGTACGGTGCTGTGTATTATAAATGTACTGCAAAGTATACACGTTTAAGTCCTTAAATAAAAGGTGAACTTTTATTAAGAAATCCAAGCACGCCGGGTGCGTGGTGCCTCAGCAAGCGTGGCCAGCTCCGATCAGTACGAGTTTCAAGACGGTCGGGTTTCAAAGCAGGCGAGCGCAGAGGCTCCATTTAAGGTGCTACGTACGGTGCTGTGTATTATAAATGTACTGCAAAGTATACACGTTTAAGTCCTTAAATAAAAGGTGAACTTTCATTAAGAAATCCAAGCACGCCGGGTGCGTGGTGCCTCAGCAAGCGTGGCCAGCTCCGATCAGTACGAGTTTCAAGACGGTCGGGTTTCAAAGCAGGCGAGCGCAGAGGCTCCATTTAAGGTGCTACGTACGGTGCTGTGTATTATAAATGTACTGCAAAGTATACACGTTTAAGTCCTTAAATAAAAGGTGAACTTTTATTAAGAAATCCAAGCACGCCGGGTGCGTGGTGCCTCAGCAAGCGTGGCCAGCTCCGATGAGTACGAGTTTCAAGACGGTCGGGTTTCAAAGCAGGCGAGCGCAGAGGCTCCATTTAAGGTGCTACGTACGGTGCTGTGTATTATAAATGTACTGCAAAGTATACACGTTTAAGTCCTTAAATAAAAGGTGAACTTTTATTAAGAAATCCAAGCACGCCGGGTGCGTGGTGCCTCAGCAAGCGTGGCCAGCTCCGATCAGTACGAGTTTCAAGACGGTCGGGTTTCAAAGCAGGCGAGCGCAGAGGCTCCATTTAAGGTGCTACGTACGGTGCTGTGTATTATAAATGTACTGCAAAGTATACACGTTTAAGTCCTTAAATAAAAGGTGAACTTTCATTAAGAAATCCAAGCACGCCGGGTGCGTGGTGCCTCAGCAAGCGTGGCCAGCTCCGATCAGTACGAGTTTCAAGACGGTCGGGTTTCAAAGCAGGCGAGCGCAGAGGCTCCATTTAAGGTGCTACGTACGGTGCTGTGTATTATAAATGTACTGCAAAGTATACACGTTTCAGTCCTTAAATAAAAGGTGAACTTTTATTAAGAAATCCAAGCACGCCGGGTGCGTGGTGCCTCAGCAAGCGTGGCCAGCTCCGATCAGTACGAGTTTCAAGACGGTCGGGTTTCAAAGCAGGCGAGCGCAGAGGCTCCATTTAAGGTGCTACGTACGGTGCTGTGTATTATAAATGTACTGCAAAGTATACACGTTTAAGTCCTTAAATAAAAGGTGAACTTTTATTAAGAAATCCAAGCACGCCGGGTGCGTGGTGCCTCAGCAAGCGTGGCCAGCTCCGATCAGTACGAGTTTCAAGACGGTCGGGTTTCAAAGCAGGCGAGCGCAGAGGCTCCATTTAAGGTGCTACGTACGGTGCTGTGTATTATAAATGTACTGCAAAGTATACACGTTTAAGTCCTTAAATAAAAGGTGAACTTTTATTAAGAAATCCAAGCACGCCGGGTGCGTGGTGCCTCAGCAAGCGTGGCCAGCTCCGATGAGTACGAGTTTCAAGACGGTCGGGTTTCAAAGCAGGCGAGCGCAGAGGCTCCATTTAAGGTGCTACGTACGGTGCTGTGTATTATAAATGTACTGCAAAGTATACACGTTTAAGTCCTTAAATAAAAGGTGAACTTTTATTAAGAAATCCAAGCACGCCGGGTGCGTGGTGCCTCAGCAAGCGTGGCCAGCTCCGATGAGTACGAGTTTCAAGACGGTCGGGTTTCAAAGCAGGCGAGCGCAGAGGCTCCATTTAAGGTGCTACGTACGGTGCTGTGTATTATAAATGTACTGCAAAGTATACACGTTTAAGTCCTTAAATAAAAGGTGAACTTTTATTAAGAAATCCAAGCACGCCGGGTGCGTGGTGCCTCAGCAAGCGTGGCCAGCTCCGATCAGTACGAGTTTCAAGACGGTCGGGTTTCAAAGCAGGCGAGCGCAGAGGCTCCATTTAAGGTGCTACGTACGGTGCTGTGTATTATAAATGTACTGCAAAGTATACACGTTTAAGTCCTTAAATAAAAGGTGAACTTTTATTAAGAAATCCAAGCACGCCGGGTGCGTGGTGCCTCAGGCAAGCGTGGCCAGCTCCGATCAGTACGAGTTTCAAGACGGTCGGGTTTCAAAGCAGGCGAGCGCAGAGGCTCCATTTAAGGTGCTACGTACGGTGCTGTGTATTATAAATGTACTGCAAAGTATACACGTTTAAGTCCTTAAATAAAAGGTGAACTTTTATTAAGAAATCCAAGCACGCCGGGTGCGTGGTGCCTCAGCAAGCGTGGCCAGCTCCGATCAGTACGAGTTTCAAGGCGGTCGGGTTTCAAAGCAGGCGAGCGCAGAGGCTCCATTTAAGGTGCTACGTACGGTGCTGTGTATTATAAATGTACTGCAAAGTATACACGTTTAAGTCCTTAAATAAAAGGTGAACTTTTATTAAGAAATCCAAGCACGCCGGGTGCGTGGTGCCTCAGCAAGCGTGGCCAGCTCCGATCAGTACGAGTTTCAAGACGGTCGGGTTTCAAAGCAGGCGAGCGCAGAGGCTCCATTTAAGGTGCTACGTACGGTGCTGTGTATTATAAATGTACTGCAAAGTATACACGTTTAAGTCCTTAAATAAAAGGTGAACTTTTATTAAGAAATCCAAGCACGCCGGGTGCGTGGTGCCTCAGCAAGCGTGGCCAGCTCCGATCAGTACGAGTTTCAAGACGGTCGGGTTTCAAAGCAGGCGAGCGCAGAGGCTCCATTTAAGGTGCTACGTACGGTGCTGTGTATTATAAATGTACTGCAAAGTATACACGTTTAAGTCCTTAAATAAAAGGTGAACTTTTATTAAGAAATCCAAGCACGCCGGGTGCGTGGTGCCTCAGCAAGCGTGGCCAGCTCCGATGAGTACGAGTTTCAAGACGGTCGGGTTTCAAAGCAGGCGAGCGCAGAGGCTCCATTTAAGGTGCTACGTACGGTGCTGTGTATTATAAATGTACTGCAAAGTATACACGTTTAAGTCCTTAAATAAAAGGTGAACTTTTATTAAGAAATCCAAGCACGCCGGGTGCGTGGTGCCTCAGCAAGCGTGGCCAGGTCCGATCAGTACGAGTTTCAAGACGGTCGGGTTTCAAAGCAGGCGAGCGCAGAGGCTCCATTTAAGGTGCTACGTACGGTGCTGTGTATTATAAATGTACTGCAAAGTATACACGTTTAAGTCCTTAAATAAAAGGTGAACTTTTATTAAGAAATCCAAGCACGCCGGGTGCGTGGTGCCTCAGCAAGCGTGGCCAGCTCCGATCAGTACGAGTTTCAAGACGGTCGGGTTTCAAAGCAGGCGAGCGCAGAGGCTCCATTTAAGGTGCTACGTACGGTGCTGTGTATTATAAATGTACTGCAAAGTATACACGTTTAAGTCCTTAAATAAAAGGTGAACTTTTATTAAGAAATCCAAGCACGCCGGGTGCGTGGTGCCTCAGCAAGCGTGGCCAGCTCCGATCAGTACGAGTTTCAAGACGGTCGGGTTTCAAAGCAGGCGAGCGCAGAGGCTCCATTTAAGGTGCTACGTACGGTGCTGTGTATTATAAATGTACTGCAAAGTATACACGTTTAAGTCCTTAAATAAAAGGTGAACTTTTATTAAGAAATCCAAGCACGCCGGGTGCGTGGTGCCTCAGCAAGCGTGGCCAGCTCCGATGAGTACGAGTTTCAAGACGGTCGGGTTTCAAAGCAGGCGAGCGCAGAGGCTCCATTTAAGGTGCTACGTACGGTGCTGTGTATTATAAATGTACTGCAAAGTATACACGTTTAAGTCCTTAAATAAAAGGTGAACTTTTATTAAGAAATCCAAGCACGCCGGGTGCGTGGTGCCTCAGCAAGCGTGGCCAGCTCCGATCAGTACGAGTTTCAAGACGGTCGGGTTTCAAAGCAGGCGAGCGCAGAGGCTCCATTTAAGGTGCTACGTACGGTGCTGTGTATTATAAATGTACTGCAAAGTATACACGTTTAAGTCCTTAAATAAAAGGTGAACTTTTATTAAGAAATCCAGGCACGCCGGGTGCGTGGTGCCTCAGCAAGCGTGGCCAGCTCCGATCAGTACGAGTTTCAAGACGGTCGGGTTTCAAAGCAGGCGAGCGCAGAGGCTCCATTTAAGGTGCTACGTACGGTGCTGTGTATTATAAATGTACTGCAAAGTATACACGTTTAAGTCCTTAAATAAAAGGTGAACTTTTATTAAGAAATCCAAGCACGCCGGGTGCGTGGTGCCTCAGCAAGCGTGGCCAGCTCCGATCAGTACGAGTTTCAAGACGGTCGGGTTTCAAAGCAGGCGAGCGCAGAGGCTCCATTTAAGTTGCTACGTACGGTGCTGTGTATTATAAATGTACTGCAAAGTATACACGTTTAAGTCCTTAAATAAAAGGTGAACTTTTATTAAGAAATCCAAGCACGCCGGGTGCGTGGTGCCTCAGCAAGCGTGGCCAGCTCCGATCAGTACGAGTTTCAAGACGGTCGGGTTTCAAAGCAGGCGAGCGCAGAGGCTCCATTTAAGGTGCTACGTACGGTGCTGTGTATTATAAATGTACTGCAAAGTATACACGTTTAAGTCCTTAAATAAAAGGTGAACTTTTATTAAGAAATCCAAGCACGCCGGGTGCGTGGTGCCTCAGCAAGCGTGGCCAGCTCCGATCAGTACGAGTTTCAAGACGGTCGGGTTTCAAAGCAGGCGAGCGCAGAGGCTCCATTTAAGGTGCTACGTACGGTGCTGTGTATTATAAATGTACTGCAAAGTATACACGTTTAAGTCCTTAAATAAAAGGTGAACTTTTATTAAGAAATCCAAGCACGCCGGGTGCGTGGTGCCTCAGCAAGCGTGGCCAGCTCCGATCAGTACGAGTTTCAAGACGGTCGGGTTTCAAAGCAGGCGAGCGCAGAGGCTCCATTTAAGTTGCTACGTACGGTGCTGTGTATTATAAATGTACTGCAAAGTATACACGTTTAAGTCCTTAAATAAAAGGTGAACTTTTATTAAGAAATCCAAGCACGCCGGGTGCGTGGTGCCTCAGCAAGCGTGGCCAGCTCCGATCAGTACGAGTTTCAAGACGGTCGGGTTTCAAAGCAGGCGAGCGCAGAGGCTCCATTTAAGGTGCTACGTACGGTGCTGTGTATTATAAATGTACTGCAAAGTATACACGTTTAAGTCCTTAAATAAAAGGTGAACTTTTATTAAGAAATCCAAGCACGCCGGGTGCGTGGTGCCTCAGCAAGCGTGGCCAGCTCCGATCAGTACGAGTTTCAAGACGGTCGGGTTTCAAAGCAGGCGAGCGCAGAGGCTCCATTTAAGGTGCTACGTACGGTGCTGTGTATTATAAATGTACTGCAAAGTATACACGTTTAAGTCCTTAAATAAAAGGTGAACTTTTATTAAGAAATCCAAGCACGCCGGGTGCGTGGTGCCTCAGCAAGCGTGGCCAGCTCCGATCAGTACGAGTTTCAAGACGGTCGGGTTTCAAAGCAGGCGAGCGCAGAGGCTCCATTTAAGTTGCCATTTACGGTGCTGTGTATTATAAATGTACTGCAAAGTATACACGTTTAAGTCCTTAAATAAAAGGTGAACTTTTATTAAGAAATCCAAGCACGCCGGGTGCGTGGTGCCTCAGCAAGCGTGGCCAGCTCCGATCAGTACGAGTTTCAAGACGGTCGGGTTTCAAAGCAGGCGAGCGCAGAGGCTCCATTTAAGGTGCTACGTACGGTGCTGTGTATTATAAATGTACTGCAAAGTATACACGTTTAAGTCCTTAAATAAAAGGTGAACTTTTATTAAGAAATCCAAGCACGCCGGGTGCGTGGTGCCTCAGCAAGCGTGGCCAGCTCCGATCAGTACGAGTTTCAAGACGGTCGGGTTTCAAAGCAGGCGAGCGCAGAGGCTCCATTTAAGGTGCTACGTTCGGTGCTGTGTATTATAAATGTACTGCAAAGTATACACGTTTAAGTCCTTAAATAAAAGGTGAACTTTTATTAAGAAATCCAAGCACGCCGGGTGCGTGGTGCCTCAGCAAGCGTGGCCAGCTCCGATCAGTACGAGTTTCAAGACGGTCGGGTTTCAAAGCAGGCGAGCGCAGAGGCTCCATTTAAGGTGCTACGTACGGTGCTGTGTATTATAAATGTACTGCAAAGTATACACGTTTAAGTCCTTAAATAAAAGGTGAACTTTTATTAAGAAATCCAAGCACGCCGGGTGCGTGGTGCCTCAGCAAGCGTGGCCAGCTCCGATGAGTACGAGTTTCAAGACGGTCGGGTTTCAAAGCAGGCGAGCGCAGAGGCTCCATTTAAGGTGCTACGTACGGTGCTGTGTATTATAAATGTACTGCAAAGTATACACGTTTAAGTCCTTAAATAAAAGGTGAACTTTTATTAAGAAATCCAAGCACGCCGGGTGCGTGGTGCCTCAGCAAGCGTGGCCAGCTCCGATCAGTACGAGTTTCAAGACGGTCGGGTTTCAAAGCAGGCGAGCGCAGAGGCTCCATTTAAGGTGCTACGTACGGTGCTGTGTATTATAAATGTACTGCAAAGTATACACGTTTAAGTCCTTAAATAAAAGGTGAACTTTTATTAAGAAATCCAAGCACGCCGGGTGCGTGGTGCCTCAGCAAGCGTGGCCAGCTCCGATCAGTACGAGTTTCAAGACGGTCGGGTTTCAAAGCAGGCGAGCGCAGAGGCTCCATTTAAGTTGCTACGTACGGTGCTGTGTATTATAAATGTACTGCAAAGTATACACGTTTAAGTCCTTAAATAAAAGGTGAACTTTTATTAAGAAATCCAAGCACGCCGGGTGCGTGGTGCCTCAGCAAGCGTGGCCAGCTCCGATCAGTACGAGTTTCAAGACGGTCGGGTTTCAAAGCAGGCGAGCGCAGAGGCTCCATTTAAGGTGCTACGTACGGTGCTGTGTATTATAAATGTACTGCAAAGTATACACGTTTAAGTCCTTAAATAAAAGGTGAACTTTTATTAAGAAATCCAAGCACGCCGGGTGCGTGGTGCCTCAGCAAGCGTGGCCAGCTCCGATCAGTACGAGTTTCAAGACGGTCGGGTTTCAAAGCAGGCGAGCGCAGAGGCTCCATTTAAGGTGCTACGTACGGTGCTGTGTATTATAAATGTACTGCAAAGTATACACGTTTAAGTCCTTAAATAAAAGGTGAACTTTTATTAAGAAATCCAAGCACGCCGGGTGCGTGGTGCCTCAGCAAGCGTGGCCAGCTCCGATCAGTACGAGTTTCAAGACGGTCGGGTTTCAAAGCAGGCGAGCGCAGAGGCTCCATTTAAGGTGCTACGTACGGTGCTGTGTATTATAAATGTACTGCAAAGTATACACGTTTAAGTCCTTAAATAAAAGGTGAACTTTTATTAAGAAATCCAAGCACGCCGGGTGCGTGGTGCCTCAGCAAGCGTGGCCAGCTCCGATCAGTACGAGTTTCAAGACGGTCGGGTTTCAAAGCAGGCGAGCGCAGAGGCTCCATTTAAGGTGCTACGTACGGTGCTGTGTATTATAAATGTACTGCAAAGTATACACGTTTAAGTCCTTAAATAAAAGGTGAACTTTTATTAAGAAATCCAAGCACGCCGGGTGCGTGGTGCCTCAGCAAGCGTGGCCAGGCTCCGATCAGTACGAGTTTCAAGACGGTCGGGTTTCAAAGCAGGCGAGCGCAGAGGCTCCATTTAAGGTGCTACGTACGGTGCTGTGTATTATAAATGTACTGCAAAGTATACACGTTTAAGTCCTTAAATAAAAGGTGAACTTTTATTAAGAAATCCAAGCACGCCGGGTGCGTGGTGCCTCAGCAAGCGTGGCCAGCTCCGATCAGTACGAGTTTCAAGACGGTCGGGTTTCAAAGCAGGCGAGCGCAGAGGCTCCATTTAAGGTGCTACGTACGGTGCTGTGTATTATAAATGTACTGCAAAGTATACACGTTTAAGTCCTTAAATAAAAGGTGAACTTTTATTAAGAAATCCAAGCACGCCGGGTGCGTGGTGCCTCAGGCAAGCGTGGCCAGCTCCGATCAGTACGAGTTTCAAGACGGTCGGGTTTCAAAGCAGGCGAGCGCAGAGGCTCCATTTAAGTTGCTACGTACGGTGCTGTGTATTATAAATGTACTGCAAAGTATACACGTTTAAGTCCTTAAATAAAAGGTGAACTTTTATTAAGAAATCCAAGCACGCCGGGTGCGTGGTGCCTCAGCAAGCGTGGCCAGCTCCGATCAGTACGAGTTTCAAGACGGTCGGGTTTCAAAGCAGGCGAGCGCAGAGGCTCCATTTAAGGTGCTACGTACGGTGCTGTGTATTATAAATGTACTGCAAAGTATACACGTTTAAGTCCTTAAATAAAAGGTGAACTTTTATTAAGAAATCCAAGCACGCCGGGTGCGTGGTGCCTCAGCAAGCGTGGCCAGCTCCGATCAGTACGAGTTTCAAGACGGTCGGGTTTCAAAGCAGGCGAGCGCAGAGGCTCCATTTAAGGTGCTACGTACGGTGCTGTGTATTATAAATGTACTGCAAAGTATACACGTTTAAGTCCTTAAATAAAAGGTGAACTTTTATTAAGAAATCCAAGCACGCCGGGTGCGTGGTGCCTCAGCAAGCGTGGCCAGCTCCGATCAGTACGAGTTTCAAGACGGTCGGGTTTCAAAGCAGGCGAGCGCAGAGGCTCCATTTAAGTTGCTACGTACGGTGCTGTGTATTATAAATGTACTGCAAAGTATACACGTTTAAGTCCTTAAATAAAAGGTGAACTTTTATTAAGAAATCCAAGCACGCCGGGTGCGTGGTGCCTCAGCAAGCGTGGCCAGCTCCGATCAGTACGAGTTTCAAGACGGTCGGGTTTCAAAGCAGGCGAGCGCAGAGGCTCCATTTAAGGTGCTACGTACGGTGCTGTGTATTATAAATGTACTGCAAAGTATACACGTTTAAGTCCTTAAATAAAAGGTGAACTTTTATTAAGAAATCCAAGCACGCCGGGTGCGTGGTGCCTCAGCAAGCGTGGCCAGCTCCGATCAGTACGAGTTTCAAGACGGTCGGGTTTCAAAGCAGGCGAGCGCAGAGGCTCCATTTAAGGTGCTACGTACGGTGCTGTGTATTATAAATGTACTGCAAAGTATACACGTTTAAGTCCTTAAATAAAAGGTGAACTTTTATTAAGAAATCCAGGCACGCCGGGTGCGTGGTGCCTCAGCAAGCGTGGCCAGCTCCGATCAGTACGAGTTTCAAGACGGTCGGGTTTCAAAGCAGGCGAGCGCAGAGGCTCCATTTAAGGTGCTACGTACGGTGCTGTGTATTATAAATGTACTGCAAAGTATACACGTTTAAGTCCTTAAATAAAAGGTGAACTTTTATTAAGAAATCCAAGCACGCCGGGTGCGTGGTGCCTCAGCAAGCGTGGCCAGCTCCGATCAGTACGAGTTTCAAGACGGTCGGGTTTCAAAGCAGGCGAGCGCAGAGGCTCCATTTAAGGTGCTACGTACGGTGCTGTGTATTATAAATGTACTGCAAAGTATACACGTTTAAGTCCTTAAATAAAAGGTGAACTTTTATTAAGAAATCCAAGCACGCCGGGTGCGTGGTGCCTCAGCAAGCGTGGCCAGCTCCGATGAGTACGAGTTTCAAGACGGTCGGGTTTCAAAGCAGGCGAGCGCAGAGGCTCCATTTAAGGTGCTACGTACGGTGCTGTGTATTATAAATGTACTGCAAAGTATACACGTTTAAGTCCTTAAATAAAAGGTGAACTTTTATTAAGAAATCCAAGCACGCCGGGTGCGTGGTGCCTCAGCAAGCGTGGCCAGGTCCGATCAGTACGAGTTTCAAGACGGTCGGGTTTCAAAGCAGGCGAGCGCAGAGGCTCCATTTAAGGTGCTACGTACGGTGCTGTGTATTATAAATGTACTGCAAAGTATACACGTTTAAGTCCTTAAATAAAAGGTGAACTTTTATTAAGAAATCCAAGCACGCCGGGTGCGTGGTGCCTCAGCAAGCGTGGCCAGGCTCCGATCAGTACGAGTTTCAAGACGGTCGGGTTTCAAAGCAGGCGAGCGCAGAGGCTCCATTTAAGTTGCTACGTACGGTGCTGTGTATTATAAATGTACTGCAAAGTATACACGTTTAAGTCCTTAAATAAAAGGTGAACTTTTATTAAGAAATCCAAGCACGCCGGGTGCGTGGTGCCTCAGCAAGCGTGGCCAGCTCCGATCAGTACGAGTTTCAAGACGGTCGGGTTTCAAAGCAGGCGAGCGCAGAGGCTCCATTTAAGGTGCTACGTACGGTGCTGTGTATTATAAATGTACTGCAAAGTATACACGTTTAAGTCCTTAAATAAAAGGTGAACTTTTATTAAGAAATCCAGGCACGCCGGGTGCGTGGTGCCTCAGCAAGCGTGGCCAGCTCCGATCAGTACGAGTTTCAAGACGGTCGGGTTTCAAAGCAGGCGAGCGCAGAGGCTCCATTTAAGGTGCTACGTACGGTGCTGTGTATTATAAATGTACTGCAAAGTATACACGTTTAAGTCCTTAAATAAAAGGTGAACTTTTATTAAGAAATCCAAGCACGCCGGGTGCGTGGTGCCTCAGCAAGCGTGGCCAGCTCCGATCAGTACGAGTTTCAAGACGGTCGGGTTTCAAAGCAGGCGAGCGCAGAGGCTCCATTTAAGGTGCTACGTACGGTGCTGTGTATTATAAATGTACTGCAAAGTATACACGTTTAAGTCCTTAAATAAAAGGTGAACTTTTATTAAGAAATCCAAGCACGCCGGGTGCGTGGTGCCTCAGCAAGCGTGGCCAGCTCCGATCAGTACGAGTTTCAAGACGGTCGGGTTTCAAAGCAGGCGAGCGCAGAGGCTCCATTTAAGGTGCTACGTACGGTGCTGTGTATTATAAATGTACTGCAAAGTATACACGTTTAAGTCCTTAAATAAAAGGTGAACTTTTATTAAGAAATCCAGGCACGCCGGGTGCGTGGTGCCTCAGCAAGCGTGGCCAGCTCCGATCAGTACGAGTTTCAAGACGGTCGGGTTTCAAAGCAGGCGAGCGCAGAGGCTCCATTTAAGGTGCTACGTACGGTGCTGTGTATTATAAATGTACTGCAAAGTATACACGTTTAAGTCCTTAAATAAAAGGTGAACTTTTATTAAGAAATCCAAGCACGCCGGGTGCGTGGTGCCTCAGCAAGCGTGGCCAGCTCCGATCAGTACGAGTTTCAAGGCGGTCGGGTTTCAAAGCAGGCGAGCGCAGAGGCTCCATTTAAGGTGCTACGTACGGTGCTGTGTATTATAAATGTACTGCAAAGTATACACGTTTAAGTCCTTAAATAAAAGGTGAACTTTTATTAAGAAATCCAAGCACGCCGGGTGCGTGGTGCCTCAGCAAGCGTGGCCAGCTCCGGTCAGTACGAGTTTCAAGACGGTCGGGTTTCAAAGCAGGCGAGCGCAGAGGCTCCATTTAAGGTGCTACGTACGGTGCTGTGTATTATAAATGTACTGCAAAGTATACACGTTTAAGTCCTTAAATAAAAGGTGAACTTTTATTAAGAAATCCAAGCACGCCGGGTGCGTGGTGCCTCAGCAAGCGTGGCCAGCTCCGATGAGTACGAGTTTCAAGACGGTCGGGTTTCAAAGCAGGCGAGCGCAGAGGCTCCATTTAAGGTGCTACGTACGGTGCTGTGTATTATAAATGTACTGCAAAGTATACACGTTTAAGTCCTTAAATAAAAGGTGAACTTTTATTAAGAAATCCAAGCACGCCGGGTGCGTGGTGCCTCAGCAAGCGTGGCCAGCTCCGATCAGTACGAGTTTCAAGACGGTCGGGTTTCAAAGCAGGCGAGCGCAGAGGCTCCATTTAAGGTGCTACGTACGGTGCTGTGTATTATAAATGTACTGCAAAGTATACACGTTTAAGTCCTTAAATAAAAGGTGAACTTTTATTAAGAAATCCAAGCACGCCGGGTGCGTGGTGCCTCAGCAAGCGTGGCCAGCTCCGATCAGTACGAGTTTCAAGACGGTCGGGTTTCAAAGCAGGCGAGCGCAGAGGCTCCATTTAAGGTGCTACGTACGGTGCTGTGTATTATAAATGTACTGCAAAGTATACACGTTTAAGTCCTTAAATAAAAGGTGAACTTTTATTAAGAAATCCAAGCACGCCGGGTGCGTGGTGCCTCAGGGGCGTGGCC